>NC_044497.1:58235964-58348464 GCF_902362185.1 Chanos chanos
CGGTTTACGGCGGGTCGAGTCAAGCAGTGGGTGGATCTAAAGCGCGTTACATGTCCTTTTGTTACACACGAAAAATCATGTGGTTACTTCAGAGCCTTGACTGCAGTTGAGACATTTCTGTATGTATAATAGATACAGTTTTAAAAAAATATATTTTGTAACGTTTATGGTATTGTGTCACACATTAAGCCAACATTTGGCTGTGTATTTGAAATCACTCGTGTAAAACATCCACAGATAACCACTTAAATACTAATATAACCAGATGAAAATGTATGCCGACTAATAAATCGTGTATCACGGGAGATGATATTAGCATAAAAGCACGTCTCCCAACGAATATTCATATGTCTGATCAGTTTCGATTTTTGTTGTTCGATACACAGACGCTGGATGGCAGTGTAACTCCAGCTGTTTAAACTGTGTATCTCACACGAGCTAATCATCAGTAGTAGCGTTTCTTACGTTAAGTCCTGCTTGACATTTGTGGTCCAGCCTTTCACTAACATCCTCGTGTTGAGTCGCTTGTTTACTAATAAAAACACATGGATCGCGATATTTCGCTATATTTGATGTATTGTCGCATAATTGGGCCTCGGTATGTAAATTGGGCCTCGCTATGGAAACTACAGTTTTTGGGTTGACGGAATAAATATGAGACATGGTTGAAAAATAAATAAGTAAATAGATAAACAGATAAATAAATAGAAATCAACCAACCAAACAAACAAATGAACAATATGCTGTACATGTATTCTTTCATTCACCTGCATTCACACATAAAAATACCTACATGGCATAAAAATGAACATTTGGAAGCAGATGGCTCTCACTGATAAAGCTGTGTCAGAATTTACACAGAAAGTCATTCAAGTGATTTACAGTGAGGGGGATGTCACTGGACACCAGTATAGTCATTTACAGTGAGGGGGATGTCACTGGACACCAGTATAGTCATTTACAGTGAGGGGGATGTCACTGGACACCAGTATAGTCATTTACAGTGAGGGGATGTCACTGGACACCAGTATAGTTATTTACAGTGAGGGGGATGTCACTGGACACCAGTATAGTCATTTACAGTGAGGGGGATGTCACTGGACACCAGTATAGTCATTTACAGTGAGGGGGATGTCACTGGACACCAGTATAGTTATTTACAGTGAGGGGGATGTCACTGGACACCAGTATAGTCATTTACAGTGAGGGGGGTGTCATTGGATACCAGTATAGTCATTTACAGTGAGGGGGATGTCACTGGACACCAGTATAGTCATTTACAGTGAGGGGGATGTCACTGGACACCAGTATAGTCATTTACAGTGAGGGGGGTGTCATTGGATACCAGTACAGTCATTTACAGTGAGGGGGATGTCACTGGACACCAGTATAGTCATTTACAGTGAGGGGGATGTCACTGGACACCAGTATAGTCATTTACAGTGAGGGGGATGTCACTGGACACCAGTATAGTCATTTACAGTGAGGGGGATGTCACTGGACACCAGTATAGTCATTTACAGTGAGGGGGATGTCACTGGACACCAGTATAGTCATTTACAGTGAGGAGGATGTCATTAGACGTCAGTATAGTCATTTACAGTGAGGGGGATGTCGCTGGACACCAGTATAGTCATTTACAGTGAGGGGGATGTCACTGGACACCAGTATAGTCATTTACAGTGAGGGGGATGTCATTGGACACCAGTATAGTTATTTACAGTGAGGAGGATGTCATTAGACGTCAGTATAGTCATTTACAGTGAGGGGGATGTCATTAGACGTCAGTATAGTCATTTACAGTGAGGAGGATGTCATTAGACGTCAGTATAGTCATTTACAGTGAGGGGGATGTCACTGGACACCAGTATAGTCATTTACAGTGAGGGGGATGTCACTGGACACCAGTATAGTCATTTACAGTGAGGAGGATGTCATTAGACGTCAGTATAGTCATTTACAGTGAGGAGGATGTCATTAGACGTCAGTATAGTCATTTACAGTGAGGAGGATGTCATTAGACGTCAGTATAGTCATTTACAGTGAGGGGGATGTCATTAGACGTCAGTATAGTCATTTACAGTGAGGAGGATGTCATTAGACATCAGTAGAGTTATTTAAAGTGAGGAGGATGTCATTAGACGTCAGTATAGTCATTTAAAGTGAGGAGGATGTCATCCCCATAGAGGAACAGAGAAAAATCAGACCAAACTGTTTACCCCTAGAGAGCAGTGGTGGGGAGAATGGAGGGGACAGTGGTGGGAGGGGACAGTGGTGGGAGGGGACAGTGGAGGGGACAGTGGTGGGAGGGGACAGTGGGAGGGGGCAGTGGGTGGGGACAGTGGAGGGGACAGTGGAGGGGACAGTGGTGGGAGGGGACAGTGGGAGGGGGCAGTGGGTGGGGACAGTGGAGGGGACAGTGGTGGGAGGGGACAGTGGAGGGGACAGTGGTGGGAGGGGACAGTGGGAGGGGGCAGTGGTGGGAAGGGACAGTGGGAGGGGACAGTGGAGGGGACAGTGGTGGGAGGGGACAGTGGTGGGAGGGGACAGTGTAGGGGACAGTGGTGAGGACAGTGGTGGGGACAGTGGGAGGGGACAGTGGTGGGGACAGCGGTGGGAGGGGACAGTGGAGGGGACAGTGGTGGGAAGGGACAGTGGTGGGAGGGGACAGTGGAGGGGACAGTGTAGGGGACAGTGGTGAGGACAGTGGTGGGGACAGTGGGAGGGGTCAGTGGAGGGGACAGTGGTGGGGAGAGTGGGAGGGGACAGTGGTGGGGACAGCGGTGGGAGGGGACAGTGGTGAGGACAGTGGAGGGAACAGTGGTGAGGACAGTGGAGGGAACAGTGGTGGGAGGGGACAGTGGAGGGGACAGTGGTGAGGACAGTGGAGGGAACAGTGGTGGGAGGGGACAGCGGTGGGAGGGGACAGTGGTGAGGACAGTGGAAGGGACAGTGGTGGGAGGGGACAGTGGAGGGGACAGTGGAGGGGACAGTGGAGGGGACAGTGGTGGGAGGGGACAGTGGTGGGAGGGGTCAGTGGAGGGGACAGTGGTGGGAGGGGACAGTGGAGGGGACAGTGGTGGGAGGGGTCAGTGGAGGGGTCAGTGGAGGGGACAGTGGTGGGAGGGGACAGTGGTGGGAGGGGACAGTGGAGGGGACAGTGGTGGGAGGGGTCAGTGGAGGGGTCAGTGGAGGGGACAGTGGTGGGAGGGGACAGTGGTGGGAGGGGACAGTGGAGGGGACAGTGGTGGGAGGGGTCAGTGGAGGGGTCAGTGGAGGGGACAGTGGTGGGAGGGGACAGTGGAGGGGACAGTGGAGGGGACAGTGGTGGGAGGGGTCAGTGGAGGGGACAGTGGTGGGAGGGGTCAGTGGTGAGGACAGTGGAGGGAACAGTGGTGAGGACAGTGGAGGGAACAGTGGTGGGAGGGGACAGTGGAGGGGACAGTGGTGAGGACAGTGGAGGGAACAGTGGTGGGAGGGGACAGTGGTGGGAGGGGACAGTGGTGAGGACAGTGGAAGGGACAGTGGTGGGAGGGGACAGTGGAGGGGACAGTGGAGGGGACAGTGGAGGGGACAGTGGTGGGAGGGGACAGTGGTGGGAGGGGTCAGTGGAGGGGACAGTGGTGGGAGGGGACAGTGGAGGGGACAGTGGTGGGAGGGGTCAGTGGAGGGGTCAGTGGAGGGGACAGTGGTGGGAGGGGACAGTGGTGGGAGGGGACAGTGGAGGGGACAGTGGTGGGAGGGGTCAGTGGAGGGGTCAGTGGAGGGGACAGTGGTGGGAGGGGACAGTGGTGGGAGGGGACAGTGGAGGGGACAGTGGTGGGAGGGGTCAGTGGAGGGGTCAGTGGAGGGGACAGTGGTGGGAGGGGACAGTGGAGGGGACAGTGGAGGGGACAGTGGTGGGAGGGGTCAGTGGAGGGGACAGTGGTGGGAGGGGTCAGTGGAGGGGACAGTGGTGGGAGGGGACAGTGTAGGGGACAGTGGTGAGGACAGTGGAGGGGACAGTGGTGGGAGGGGTCAGTGGAGGGGACAGTGGTGGGAGGGGACAGTGTAGGGGACAGTGTAGGGGACAGTGGTGGGAGGGGACAGTGGAGGGGTCAGTGGTGGGAGGGGTCAGTGGAGGGGACAGTGGTGGGAGGGGAAAGTGGTGAGGACAGTGGTGGGGACAGTGGTGGGAGGGGACAGTGGTGAGGACAGTGGAGGGAACAGTGGTGAGGACAGTGGAGGGAACAGTGGTGGGAGGGGACAGTGGAGGGGACAGTGGTGAGGACAGTGGTGGGTGGGGACAGTGGTGGGGACAGTGGTGGGAGGGGACAGTGGTGAGGACAGTGGTGGGGACAGTGGTGGGAGGGGACAGTGGAGGGGACAGTGGTGGGAGGGGTCAGTGGAGGGGACAGTGGTGGGAGGGGAAAGTGGTGAGGACAGTGGTGGGAGGGGTCAGTGGAGGGGACAGTGGTGGGGACAGTGGTGGGAGGGGACAGTGGAGGGGACAGTGGAGGGGACAGTGGTGGGAGGGGACAGTGGTGGGAGGGGACAGAGGAGGGGACAGTGGGATGGGTCAGTGGAGGGGACAGAGGAGGGGACAGTGGTGGGAGGGGACAGTGGTGGGAGGGGACAGTGGTGGGAGGGGTCAGTGGAGGGGACAGTGGTGGGAGGGGACAGTGGAGGGGACAGTGGAGGGGACAGTGGTGGGAGGGGTCAGTGGAGGGGACAGTGGAGGGGACAGTGGTGGGAGGGGACAGTGGAGGGGACAGTGGAGGGGACAGTGGTGGGAGGGGTCAGTGGAGGGGACAGTGGTGGGAGGGGACAGTGTAGGGGACAGTGGTGAGGACAGTGGAGGGGACAGTGGTGGGAGGGGTCAGTGGAGGGGACAGTGGTGGGAGGGGACAGTGGTGGGAGGGGTCAGTGGAGGGGACAGTGGTGGGAGGGGACAGTGGAGGGGACAGTGGAGGGGTCAGTGGAGGGGTCAGTGGAGGGGACAGTGGTGGGAGGGGACAGTGGAGGGGGCAGTGGAGGGGACAGTGGTGGGAGGGGTCAGTGGAGGGGACAGTGGTGGGAGGGGACAGTGGAGGGGACAGTGGTGAGGACAGTGGAGGGGACAGTGGTGGGAGGGGTCAGTGGAGGGGACAGTGGTGGGAGGGGACAGTGTAGGGGACAGTGTAGGGGACAGTGGTGGGAGGGGACAGTGGAGGGGTCAGTGGAGGGGACAGTGGTGGGAGGGGTCAGTGGAGGGGACAGTGGTGGGAGGGGAAAGTGGTGAGGACAGTGGTGGGGACAGTGGTGGGAGGGGACAGTGGTGAGGACAGTGGTGGGGACAGTGGTGGGAGGGGTCAGTGGAGGGGACAGTGGTGGGAGGGGACAGTGGAGGGGACAGTGTAGGGGACAGTGGTGGGTGGGGACAGTGGTGGGGACAGTGGTGGGAGGGGACAGTGGTGAGGACAGTGGTGGGGACAGTGGTGGGAGGGGTCAGTGGAGGGGACAGTGGTGGGAGGGGAAAGTGGTGAGGACAGTGGTGGGAGGGGTCAGTGGAGGGGACAGTGGTGGGGAAAGTGGTAGGAGGGGACAGTGGAGGGGACAGTGGAGGGGACAGTGGGAGGGGTCAGTGGAGGGGACAGAGGAGGGGACAGTGGTGGGAGGGGTCAGTGGAGGGGACAGTGGTGGGAGGGGTCAGTGGAGGGGACAGTGGTGGGAGGGGACAGTGGAGGGGACAGTGGTGGGGACAGTGGTGGGAGGGGACAGTGGAGGGGACAGAGGAGGGGACAGCGGTGGGAGGGGACAGTGGTGGGAGGGGACAGTGGTGGGAGGGGTCAGTGGAGGGGACAGTGGTGGGAGGGGACAGTGGAGGGGACAGAGGAGGGGACAGTGGTGGGAGGGGACAGTGGTGGGAGGGGACAGTGGTGGGAGGGGTCAGTGGAGGGGACAGTGGTGGGAGGGGACAGTGGAGGGGACAGAGGAGGGGACAGTGGTGGGAGGGGTCAGTGGAGGGGACAGTGGTGGGATGGGTCAGTGGAGGGGACAGTGGTGGGAGAGTGGTGGGAGAGTGGTTTGCAAACCGTGGCCAGAGCTCTGTACAGGAAGTCACATGACAGATGCCAAAGGCAGACTGTGTGGAGTGGTTCTTGTTCCATGTTTCTTATTTTTCAGGCACATCAAAGGCCAATCAATCGGTTTGTTTTTATTTAAGAACAAGCCCATTTTGGGGGAGTTTAAAGAAGGGTGAGTACCAGGGTGAGTTTTTTCACATTATAGGGGTACACAAAATGCTTATCACAAACATTTTAATGAGGTGACTGAGATGAGGTCACAGTGGCATTTTCCAACTTGTATTCTGTCTTTCAGTGAGGCCAGAACAAAGACAGCGGGAGATTTAATCATGGACATCCATTCTCAAATGTTTATTTGTCCTCTTGTTTGAAACTCTTACACACACTGGGGGAGCGAGAGCGTTATGCTGTATTCTCTCGTGGGGGAGAGCTGTGCGGTGTCAGAAACACTCTTCACTGGGGGAATTGGTTCATCAGGCTGGATTGAGCCAGTCTGGAGGGACATAGTTAATTGTTTCTATAGCAACTGTCAGCTGCCAAAACTCTTTATAGACTAGAGTGTATCTGAGGAGTCAGGTGAGAGAAACGACGGCTCAGAGACTCAAACCCATCAATGATGTTTCTCCACCACGAAACACCAGACAAGCCGATCTTTCAATGCTCTGTGTGTCAGTAATGGTTAAGATTAGCCAGCAGGTCCAGCAGAAGGACTATAGCACTAATGAAATAAATGCACTGAATCTCAGTCCACTAACGGTCACCGGCCCATTCTTGGCAGATCCGGTGTTGTTGTGTGGTTCCTGCAGAAAACCAATGATTGTAAACATTAACATAACTAAACAACAACACAGCCCAGAAGCCCAGCTGAACAGACACACTCATCAGTGTTGACATGTTCCCCATGAGCAAACAGGAGGGAAACAATGATGGGAAAATCCTGTTGAGACACGGTGCAGTGGCCCAGCTGCAGTCCTCAGCCACCTTCCTGTGCTCCACACGGCCTATCAGGCTGAGGCTGAACAATCTCTGCTCCACACGGAAACAGGCAGCCTCTGCACCTCTCCTCTGACTCCAGTCTGTGGCAGTCACAAAACGATCTCTTCCCCCAAGTAACAGTGCTGCACATACTCCCACGATTGTTGCCTTTTCCTTTTCAAAGGGTTCTGCTAATTTACAGTGCCATTTGTAAACTGATTTGAGTGCTTCTGATATCATGAGACTTTGCCCCGTGTTCCTTTCCAGCCAGTGAGGCGGTTCAGAACCGGCTCAATCTTACAGGGCTTGTTTAGATTTCAGCTCAGAAAATAAGTCACCAAAATATCAGATGTGTTTGTATGTAAAATATGTAAAATATGGATGCATGCTTCACTTGGTCATTAGAGATATTCTGAGCAATCCTCTTCAGCCTACGGTGAAACATTTTTCTTCTAATGGAATAGGTCTCTACTCCATCACAGTCAGTCACTACGTGAGTTACTAAATAATAAACAGAAGTGTAAGGCCAAATGTTTTCATTCACTCTTATAATTATTTCACATGAGTTCTGACAAAGATACAATAACATGTTCTTTACTAAGGTTTTGTTGTTTCAGCAGAGTCATTTGTGATTAATTAATGACAGATTTGGGTTTTCGGTCCATCCCACAGTCTACTATGAACTGTTGGTGGAAATAATGTAAACACTGGACAAAAGTGGTGTTTCTTTGCCAGCTGTGGTGATATTGTGGCGGCTTTTTCTTTGCTTGGGAGTCGGCTCCACCTTCCAGGGGCACTCAAGGAAAGTGTGGCGCAGGATACATCACGGTCACAGAGTGAAAAGGGGAAAACGTTTGAGTGCTTCCGTCAGAGGACAGAAATGCCGCCCAGGCTGGCAGGGTTATGATGGGAAACCAGGCATCTCAGGAAAAGAAGAGGTTTGGACTATACAGCCATACAATGGCTCATTAAAGCTCCACAGTGCAGTCTCGTGCCGTCTCTGTGGACTAACCAAACACATTGCAGGAAACGTTTATTGTTCTCTACAAGCTGTTTCCCTTTTTCCCAACTGCTACGGAACAATTGGAGAAGAAGAAGTGGGGGGTTTGAGACATAGTTTTTCTTTTTTAGTTTGGTGAACGACAGGTTGAGACACAACATGGCAGAAAACAGTTCTCTGGAGAAGATATTCGTTAGGAAGATTTGTTCTGTCAAAACGAGACTAACAAACAGAATGTTAGTCAGCATGCAACACTGCTCCTAACCCAACCCTAACCTCACAGAACACTTCTCATCAGTGTAACACTGCTCCCAACCCAACCCTAACCTCACAGAACACTTCTCATCAGTGTAACACTGCTCCCAACCCAACCCTAACCTCACAGAACACTTCTCATCAGTGTAACACTGCTCCCAACCCAACCCTAACCTCACAGAACACTTCTCATCAGTGTAACACTGCTCCCAACCCAACCCTAACCTCACAGAACACTTCTCATCAGTGTAACACTGCTCCCAACCCAACCCTAACCTCACAGAACACTTCTCATCAGTGTAACACTGCTCCCAACCCAACCATAACCTCACAGAACATTTCTCATAAGTATACATAAGTGTGAAAGATAAATGTTATAACATGGCGAATACACACCTCTTTGCTCCCATGCGTGCCAACAGAGGAACATATGTGTGTAGATGTAAGGCTATTTTTGAATACATGAGGTACAGTATGTGGAAGAACAGACTAGGGTTAGGGTTAGGGTTAGGGTTAGGGTGAGCTCCAGCTGATGCGCCCTAATCACTTAAGGACACGGTCTGGTAAACACAGAGAGATTAATCACAGAATGAGTAAACGCAGAGAGGTTAAACACAGAGTTAGTAAACACAGAGAGGGTAAACACAGAGAGGGTAAACACAGAGTTAGTAAACACAGAGAGGGTAAACACAGAGAGGTTAAACACAGAGTTAGTAAACACAGAGAGGGTAAACACAGAGAGGTTAAACACAGAGTGGGTAAACACAGGGTGGGTAAACACAGAGAGATTAATCACAGAATGAGTAAACGCAGAGAGGTTAAACACAGAGTTAGTAAACACAGAGAGATTGAACACAGAGTGAGTAAACACAGAGTGGGTAAACACAGAGAGATTAATCACAGAATGAGTAAACGCAGAGAGGTTAGACACAGACTTAGTAAACACAGAGAGACTGAACACAGAGTGAGTAAACACAGAGTGGGTAAACACAGAGAGGTTAAACACAGAGTGGGTAAACACAGAGAGGTTGAACACAGAGTAGGTAAACACAGAGTTAGTAAACACACAGGTTAAACACAGAATAGGTAAACACAGAGTGAGTAAGCACAGAGAGGTTAAACATAGAGTTAGTAAACACAGAGTGAGTAAACACAGAGTTAGTAAACACAGAAGTTAAACACAGAATAGGTAAACACAGAGTTAGTAAACACAGAGAGATTAAACACAGAGTTAGTAAACACAGAGTTAGTAAACACAGAGTGGGTAAACACAGAGTTAGTAAACACAGAGTTAGTAGACACAGAGTGGGTAAACACAGAGTTAGTGAACACAGAGTTAGTAAACACAGAGAGATTAAACACAGAATGAGTAAACACAGAGAGGTTAAACACAGAGTGAGTAAACACAGAGAGATTGAACACAGAGTGAGTAAACACAGAGTTAGTAAACACAGAGTGAGTAAACACAGAGTTAGTAAACACAGAGAGGTTAAACACAGAATAGGTAAACACAGAGAGGTTAAACACAGAGTTAGTAAACACAGAGTGAGTAAACACAGAGTTAGTAAACACAGAGAGGTTAAACACAGAATTAGTAAATACAGAGGTTAAACACAGAATAGGTAAACAAAGAATTAGTAAACACAGAGAGGTTAAACACAGAGTGAGTAAACACAGAGAGATTGAACACAGAGAGATTGAACACAGAGTGGGTAAACACAGAGTTAGTAAACACAGAGAGGTTAAACACAGAGTGAGTAAACACAGAGTTAGTAGACACAGAGTGGGTAAACACAGAGTTAGTGAACACAGAGTTAGTAAACACAGAGAGATTAAACACAGAATGAGTAAACACAGAGAGGTTAAACACAGAGTGAGTAAACACAGAGAGATTGAACACAGAGTGAGTAAACACAGAGTTAGTAAACACAGAGAGGTTAAACACAGAATTAGTAAACACAGAGGTTAAACACAGAATACGTAAACACAGAGTTAGTAAACAGAGAGGTTAAACACAGAGTTAGTAAACACAGAGTGAGTAAACACAGAGAGATTGAACACAGAGAGATTGAACACAGAGTGGGTAAACACAGAGAGATTGAACACAGAGTGGGTAAACACAGAGAGATTGAACACAGAGAGATTAAACACAGAGTTAGTAAACACAGAGTTAGTAAACACAGAGTGGGTAAACACAGAGTTAGTAAACACAGAGTTAGCAGACACAGAATAGGTAAACACAGAGTTAGTAAACACAGAGAGGTTAAACACAGAGTTAGTAAACACAGAGTTAGTAGACACAGAGTGGGTAAACACAGAGTTAGTGAACACAGAGTTAGTAAACACAGAGAGATTAAACACAGTATGAGTAAAAACGGAGAGGTTAAACACAGAGTGAGTAAACACAGAGAGATTGAACACAGAGTGAGTAAACACAGAGTTAGTAAACACAGAGAGGTTAAACACAGAATTAGTAAACACAGAGGTTAAACACAGAATACGTAAACACAGAGTTAGTAAACACAGAGAGGTTAAACACAGAGTTAGTAAACACAGAGTGAGTAAACACAGAGAGATTGAACACAGAGAGATTGAACACAGAGTGGGTAAACACAGAGTTAGTAAACACAGAGAGGTTAAACACAGAGTGAGTAAACACAGAGTTAGTAAACACAGAGTGAGTAAACACAGAGTTAGTAAACACAGAGAGGTTAAACACAGAATTAGTAAACACAGAGGTTAAACACAGAATAGGTAAACACAGAGAGGTTAAACACAGAGTGAGTAAACACAGAGTTAGTAAACACAGAGAGGTTAAACACAGAATTAGTAAACATAGAGGTTAAACACAGAATAGGTAAACACTATACACTGTGTTTACCTATAAAGTTAGTAGTTAGTAAACACAGAGAGGTTAAACACAGAGTGAGTAAACACAGAGTTAGTAAACACAGAGTGGGTAAACACAGAGAGATTAATCACAGAATGAGTAAACACAGAGAGGTTAAACACAGAGTTAGTAAACACAGAGAGACTGAACACAGAGTGAGTAAACACAGAGAGGGTAAACACAGAGAGGTTAAACACAGAGTGGGTAAACACAGAGAGGTTGAACACAGAGTAGGTAAACACAGAGTTAGTAAACACACAGGTTAAACACAGAATAGGTAAACACAGAGTGAGTAAACACAGAGAGGTTAAACATAGAGTTAGTAAACACAGAGTGAGTAAACGCAGAGTTAGTAAACACAGAGTGAGTAAACACAGAGGTTAAACACAGAATAGGTAAACACAGAGTTAGTAAACACAGAGACATTAAACACAGAGTTAGTAAACACAGAGTTAGTAAACACAGAGTGGGTAAACACAGAGTTAGTGAACACAGAGTTAGTAAACACAGAGAGATTAAACACAGAATGAGTAAACACAGAGAGGTTAAACACAGAGTGAGTAAACACAGAGAGATTGAACGCAGAGTGAGTAAACACAGAGTCAGTAAACACAGAGTGAGTAAACACAGAGTTAGTAAACAAAGAGTTAGTAAACACAGAGTGGGTAAACACAGAGTGGGTAAACATAGAGTGAGTAAACACAGAGTGACTAAACACAGAGTTAGTAAACACAGAGTTAGTAAGCACAGAGTGGGTAAACACAGAGTTTGTAAACACAGAGAGGTTAAACACAGAGTTGATAAACACAGAGTTAGTAAACACAGAGTGGGTAAACACAGAGTTTGTAAACAGAGTTAGTAAACACAGGGTTAGTAAACACAGAGAGGTCAAACACAGAATGGGTAAACAGACACAGAGAGGTTAAACACAGAGTTGAGGTTCTGAAGACTGAGAACGACCAGTGCTCCTGGCTCTTCTTGTCCAGAGGGGTGTGATGACCCGTTGTCTTATGTATTTAAAATATTTAAATATGTAACTCTGTAGTAAATAGGCCCTGTTGTTTGGTGGTTCATACTGAGTTCTGAGGCCCACATAAACATATCGGTAAAGGTCTGAGACTGTTATAGGAAAGAGTTTACATTTGAACACCCGTTTACAGACATTAGGAAAAGGTCTATCATTTCTTTTTTAATTCTTCATAAAAGTAGTAAGGCATTACCCTTCTAAGGAGAGAGGGTGTCTTTCTGATTAGGTCTAATGATCACAGGAAATGGTTTTGTTCCAAATGGAATGCACTGATCTGCAGATTAAGAGAGAAAATGGCTCCGGAAATGAAGAGAAAAAAACGGATGTTCAGGAGCTGGGGCTGTGTGTTTAGTGGAGTCTTTGAAAATGCTATTACCAGTGCACCACTCCGTCTGAATCAACACACTGCTCAGTTAGTCCCAAAACAGACTTATGACTGGGCCTTCAAATGGTCAGAATTCATAACTTCACAATGACTACACCATCTTATCTGCTGACCAGAATCTTACACGGAGGCATTGTGTCTTAGTCACATTTTACACGTGGTCCAGGCAATCAGTAAAATGACCAAACACAACAATGAGTCACCTGACTCCATCTGCCTCCTGTTGATAGCCCAGATGGGAAATGAGTTAAACCACAGGCTACACAGGCACGAGGCTGCACACTGCTGAGATGAGGAGTGAGTTTACAGTGGATTGGACGGTTAGTTCATAACGACAACAGGAGACATCCATTACATACTAAAACAGCTCTGGGACTATCAGAGTGTAGCAGAGGAGTCATGCCAGGAAAGTTTCATTATCATTCATAATTACACTGAGATCACTGAGGATATGTGTCATAAACCAACTGATAGGACTTAAAGCATTAGTGTACACGGACTTTAACTGTCCTTAGTGTTTTTGGGGTAAAATAGTTCTCAGAGCATGAAAACATATAGATCTTTGTAATCAGACACCCTTCATCCTATTATTACTTCACTCCAATATGTATTCACTTAAAGGAAACAGCCTGATAATACAAGTGTCATGATAAAAAACAGTAAATGGTGAACTCTGTCTAAAGCAAGACTCTGAAGTGGCCATGGTGATATGAGTATAATAATTATTATGGATCCTCCACAGAACCCTGGGGCTTAAATCAACTTTACTGGAACGGAACAGAAGCGCTGCATGTCCGACAGGAAAAGCAGTCCACAGGAAAATAAAGAGGACACAAGAGGATATCCTCTCCATACACACACACACACACACACACACACACACACACCACAGACAACAGACAGCATTAACTCTGTCCTACACACACACACACACACTGCACACAGCATTAACTCCGTCCTACACACACACAGACACACACACAGACAACAGACAGCATTAACTCTGTCCTACACACACACACGCACACACGCACACACACTGCACACAGCATTAACTCCGTCCTACACACACAAACACACACACACACTTCACACAGCATTAACTCTGTCCTACACACACACATACACACATACACACACACACACCACAGACAGCATTAACTCCGTCCTACATACACACACACACACACACACACTGCAGACAGCATTAACTCCGTCCTACACACACACACACACACACACACACACACAGACACACACACACACTGCAGACAGCCTTAACTCTGTCCTACACACATAGCGTAAGTATAAGTGTGTATGTAGTGTAAGTGTGTATATAGTGTAAGTATAAGTGTGTATGTAGTATAAGTGTGTATATAGTGTAAGTGTGTATATAGTGTAAGTATAAGTGTGTATATAGTATAAATGTGTATGTAGTGTAAGTGTGTATATAGTGTAAGTGTAAGTGTGTATGTAGTGTAAGTGTGTATATAGTGTAAGTATAAGTGTGTATATAGTATAAGTGTGTATGTAGTGTAAGTGTGTATATAGTGTAAGTATAAGTGTGTATATAGTATAAGTGTGTATGTAGTGTAAGTGTGTATATAGTGTAAGTATAAGTGTGTATATAGTATAAGTGTGTATATAGTGTAAGTATAAGTGTGTATATAATATAAGTGTGTATGTAGTGTAAGTGTGTATATAGTGTAAGTATAAGTGTGTATGTAGTGTAAGTATAAGTGTGTATATAGTATAAGTGTGTATGTAGTGTAAGTGTGTATATAGTGTAAGTATAAGTGTGTATATAGTATAAGTGTGTATATAGTATGAGTGTGTATATAGTGTAAGTATAAGTGTGTATATAGTATAAGTGTGTATGTAGTGTAAGTGTGTATGTAGTGTAAGTGTGTATATAGTGTAAGTATAAGTGTGTATATAGTGTAAGTGTGTATATACACAGCATTAACTCTGTCCTACACACACACATACACACATACACACACACACACCACAGACAGCATTAACTCCGTCCTACATACACACACACACACACACACACCCACACTGCAGACAGCATTAACTCCGTCCTACACACACACACACACACACACACACACAGACACACACACACACTGCAGACAGCCTTAACTCTGTCCTACACACATAGCGTAAGTATAAGTGTGTATGTAGTGTAGGTGTGTATATAGTGTAAGTATAAGTGTGTATGTAGTGTAAGTGTGTATATAGTGTAAGTATAAGTGTGTATATAGTATAAGTGTGTATATCGTATAAGTGTGTATATAGTGTAAGTATAAGTGTGTATGTAGTGTAAGTGTGTATGTAGTGTAAGTATAAGTGTGTATATAGTGTAAGTGTGTATATAGTGTAAGTGTGTATGTAGTGTAAGTGTGTATGTAGTGTAAGTATAAGTGTGTATATAGTGTAAGTGTGTATATAGTATAAGTGTGTATGTAGTGTAAGTGTGTATGTAGTGTAAGTATAAGTGTGTATATAGTGTAAGTGTGTATATAGTGTAAGTATAAGTGTGTATATAGTATAAGTGTGTATGTAGTGTAAGTGTGTATGTAGTGTAAGTATGAGTGTGTA
Source organism: Chanos chanos (assembly GCF_902362185.1). Lineage (NCBI taxonomy): Eukaryota > Metazoa > Chordata > Actinopteri > Gonorynchiformes > Chanidae > Chanos > Chanos chanos. The sequence goes on from NC_044497.1 coordinate 58,251,148, forward strand.
TATAGTGTGAGTATAAGTGTGTATATAGTATAAGTGTGTATGTAGTGTAAGTGTGTACATAGTATAAGTGTGTATATAGTATAGGTGTGTATATAGTGTAAGTATAAGTGTGTATGTAGTATAAGTGTGTATGTAGTGTAAGTGTGTATACAGTATAAGTGTGTATATAGTGTAAGTATAAGTGTGTATGTAGTATAAGTGTGTATATAGTGTAAGTATAAGTGTGTATACAGTATACGTGTGTATATAGTGTAAGTATAAGTGTGTATATAGTGTAAGTATGAGTGTGTATATAGTATAAGTGTGTATATAGTGTAAGTATAAGTGTGTATGTAGTGTAAGTATGAGTGTGTATATAGTATAAGTGTGTATATAGTGTAAGTATAAGTGTGTATGTAGTGTGAGTGTGTATATAGTGTAAGTATAAGTGTGTATGTAGTGTGAGTGTGTATATAGTGTAAGTATAAGTGTGTATACAGTATACGTGTGTATATAGTGTAAGTATAAGTGTGTATATAGTGTAAGTATAAGTGTGTATATAGTGTAAGTGTGTATATAGTGTAAGTATAAGTGTGTATGTAGTATAAGTGTGTATATAGTGTAAGTATAAGTGTGTATATAGTGTAAGTATGAGTGTGTATATAGTATAAGTGTGTATATAGTGTAAGTATGAGTGTGTATATAGTATAAGTGTGTATATAGTGTAAGTATAAGTGTGTATGTAGTGTGAGTGTGTATATAGTGTAAGTATAAGTGTGCTTGTGGCTTGTATCATATCACTGTCATGTCCAGAACAGGTGTCAGGGAGGAAATACCCACACACATACACACTAACACACATACACATCCACACGCCTACACACTTACACACCAACACACTTACACAGCTACAAACATACACACTAACACAACTACACACCCACACACATACACACTAACACAACTACACACATACACACTAACACACATGCACAGCTACACACATACACACTAACACAACTACACACCTACACACATACACACTAACACACATACACATCCACACGCCTACACACTTACACACCAACACACTTACACAGCTACAAACATACACACTAACACAACTACACACCCACACACATACACACTAACACAACTACACACATACACACTAATACACATGCACAGCTACACACATACACACTAACACAACTACACACCTACACACATACACACTAACACACATACACATCCACACGCCTACACACTTACACACTAACACACTTACACAGCTACACACATACACACTAACACAACTACACACCAACACACATACACACTAACACAACTACACACATACACACTAACACACGTACACAGCTACACGCATACACACTAACACAACTACACACCCACACACATACACACTAACACACATGCACTAACACATGCACAACTAGGGGCAGCCGTGGTCTAAAGGTTAGAGAACCGGGCTCGTGACCGGAGGGTTGCCGGTTCGATTGGGCTGGCAGAGGAGATGATGGGTCTCGCTGTGTTCTCCTCACTCAGGGGTCTGATCACATTTCCATGGGATTATGGGGGATATTGTTCTCTGGGAACAGGGGAGTTTGTTCTCTTTAGCTAACAAGCTGCTAGTTTGCACCATGTCCCCTCACACTTTAGAAAAAGTATTTCACGGCACAAGCACAGGCTGTTTGAGGATTTGGTTTAAGCTGCTGAGGGTTTAAGCTGAAATGTTTCTCAGCAAAGAGAAGGAAAATAATATGATTTCAGAACATATGATGAAGAGTGTTATGGGGTTTGACATGTTGTGTCCTAACATTCCTGGGATGATTCAGAATAATCTCACATTTAACGACACATGACATGACTGTGCATCTGCATCTTGAGGTGAATGTGTGTTTGTTTAGAGCCCAATGGAGTCTAAACACAGTGTGATGTGTTTGATCTAAGGTTTGCCTTATCGGACAGGCCCACCATCCAAATTTTAAATCTCTAAATAAACAGACAAACAGTATGTCTTGTTTTCTGTTGCCCTGATTTCTGATTGGATACTCGGCTATCTGTGAACAGCATTTCCTTCCCATTCTTAATTGTCTTATCAGACATTCTCCAATCAAGCCAGGTCACGGGGAGAAACTGGGCTGGGTGATTACTGTTATTATTCCAGGCATACACGCAGGGTGGAGAGATTGCAGGAGAGATGGAGAGAGAACTGGTTGTTTATGGTGTCCTATGGGGAGGTAGAATTTCCCACATCCCACAGTGATTTGGCGTGGTCCCCTAATTATCAACACGCACCACATCCCTCGATCGTAAACGCAGGCAGGAGGGATGGGAACCGTACTTAAGAAACGTTTCAGTAACAGACTCTTCAAACCAATTTTGAGAAAAATATTTTAGTTTAAAATGTGTCTGCTAGCTTTTTCTTACTCACTGATAATACTGAACATGTTTGCTTTTCCTCAACGTGTTCTGACAAACTTTCAAAATGCCAAGTCAGTCCTCTTCCACTTCAAATTTTCCAAGTCAGTCAAATCAGAGTCGTTTGGTCAGTTTTATAATATTTCTCCAAACTGCATTCAGTCAACAGTTACTGTAACGAACTCATTCAATTCCCATCACATATTCTCTGTCAGACTCGGTCCTTACTGGGCTGAATGAGACGCAGGCGGTGTAAGGCTTTGTCGAGGCTGATCGGTTCTGTGAACCGTGTCACTCACAGATCAGCCATTTCTCCTGCTCATGGACAGACTCACTGTTTTTCCAGCACAGACGAGTTTGAGTCTAATCTCACTCTTCTCATGACACAGAAATAATCTGAATGGTACGCTGATATATGAGGTTAATTCCAACCTTTTTCAGATTCTGAGAGTCCGCTGAGATCGAATGAGTGTTTTTGAGCTGCTGAGGGAGAGAGAGCGGGTGAGGAAAAGACTAACCGTGACTTGGCAAACGTTAGTATGCGTTTGATTCTTAAACACATTTCTCTACTCAACATGAAGCTGTAAAGAATTCGACTGGAAATGAAACCTCTTCTGGTCCAGTTCTTTGTCTGGACTTTCTTTCCCCCGTTGGTTTAACAGCTGCAGTGCACGTCTTGCCCCTTTTCCTGTTTTTCTGACCCACATAGGAGGAGAAATCGCCGACACTGAGGGGAACTCCGTTACCTTCTTCACTGTGAGCGCGGGGCAAGGTATGAGTATGTGAAGCTCAAATCAGAAGAAAACGTCATGGTGCCTTTATTAAATATTTATTAATAAGTGCACTGCACTACATCACTGGAAACAGCAGTGCCGTCAAAAACTAAACTGCTGGACAAGTACACGCTATTCACAGACCTCTTAACGTCTTTAAATGTTTGATCCGATACCAACATCTGGTTTGTTTAAGTCACTTGTGGGAGAAGTATCAACAAATAAACAGAATATTTTGCGGGTATCTGGCGATTTCAGAGTTTAAAAAATGCAGGAAACAATTCGGAAACTTTTCACATGCGTGACGCTGAACTACTCGAAGTTAGATGCCTGTTGCATTTTATCTGTCGCAAAGCGAAGGCGTAAACTCACATTTAGATTTCCACATTTATTGCGTTTTCACGTAGAAGGTGCATCCGCAGGCTTCCCTGACCTATGTATTTTTTTTAAGAATGAATACCAGGAAGAGTGTTCAATCACACGTCTATTGTCTCTTGCCATTATCACTCTTCATCTGATGATAAATAATCTTCGTCACCGTAGAGTTTCCCGTTGTCTGTTTTCCTCAAACTCTTGCCTTTGATTGGCCGTTGAGAGATGCGGTGGTCTCCCATTGGCTAAACTTGAGCGCCTTTGTTGAATAAGCGTATAACTAGTTGCTCTCATTTAGTGGGCTCCGAAAACTTGTGTTCTTTTGTCAGATAGTCGTATCTGCACGATACTGCCTTACACGTGAGCCTGGAAAGCAATGTAGAGTGCTTTCATTTTCATGCGTGCGACGAAAACGAATACAGCACAAAATTTGACGAGTTAACAGAACTTATAAGTTATAGATTCAAGGTTTTCATTGCGTGAAAACGGTTCTGCAAAAATGATTTCCGCTTGCCTTGAGTTCCTTGGAATGGGGCTGAGCATCTCTGGGACATTTCTGGTAATGGTGGCATGCGGTTTGCCGATGTGGAAAGTGTCGGCTTTTATTGAAGGCAACATCGTTGTGGCTCAAAACATATGGGATGGACTGTGGATGTCCTGTGTTGTCCAGAGCACGGGCCAGATGCAGTGTAAAGTGCACGACTCCGTGCTTGCGCTTACCACGGATTTGCAGACCGCTCGTGCCCTCACTGTGATTTCTGCCGTTATGGGTGTGATGGGACTGACGGTGACCATTGCTGGCGCTCAGTGCACCAATTGTATCAAAACCGAAGCAGTCAAAGCCAGGGTCGTCAACGCCGGCGGAGTAACCTTCATCATCAGTGGTTTGTTTGTTTTAATACCCCTGTGTTGGATCGCAAACAACATCATCTCAGACTTCTACAATCCTCAAATCCTGCCGTCGCAAAAGCGGGAGATTGGAGCCGCGCTTTACATTGGATGGGGCGCAGCCGCGCTCCTGTTCGCTGGAGGCACAATTCTTTGCTGTTCCTGTCCACAACATTTGAAATCCTCATTTCCAGTCAAATATGAACCGTCAAAAAGTCCAATTCAAAACGGAGACTATGGCAAACGAAATTACGTGTGACAGTGGCAGGACTTAATTTACAAGCAATCACTTGGACATTTTGGCGACCAAAACCAAATATGTTGAGTGCAAATTATTGCCAAAATGAAGAAATTCAGGTCATGAGAAAAGCATGCTGTTCTGACAAATTAAGCTCATGTAGAAGAGTTTAGTCAAAGGAAGAAAGATGTTTGACCGTAGTTAAACTTTTAGTATCTGTTATTTATGCTACCCTACATTTTCAGATTGAATCTCTCCCGTCTTCACTAATTCTTTTTCTATTTCTGGAAAAGACTGGGGTGTATATTACAGTTATTGCCGCATTCATTTTATTTTACCAAGAGTCACGTGATATTTCATTTTTTTTCGCCTTGTTTACGCACCACCGATTAGGTACGGTCTGTGGCCCACAATAATGCCCATACCGTCCTGTGAGTAGTGTCTGTTGTTCTGCTATAATGTTTGGTCACTTCACTGTCCTATCACTGCTTAAATACTTTATCAGGGATTCACAGCCATACACTGCGTTCACTCAAATACGCATTCATTCATGTACATAAACAATGGAAACTTCATTTGCATTTATTTTCTCTTGAGCGTATATGTCTGTAAATGTGTTAAGCCTGGGTTTACCGACTGCTTATTTTGTATTAAAAGGCTTGTAGTAAACGGATGTAGCATGTTTCTTGAACACAAGGGTGATGTAAGCTATATTGACCACGTGCAGGTGTTAGCATCGTGGATGCCGTGTTTCCCCCCGTACAGTTCACGGTGGCATGTAGGGCATGACAGATGGGTTAACCATACATCACAGTTCTTCCGCAGAGAGTCACCCACATCACGCAGGTACTTACCAACACCTCTCCAGAGCTCCGTCTGTTATTTCCCACTCTAACGGCTCTGCCTTGAAAAGACATAACTAGAACTACAATGTACAAATTAGACCGAAACAAAGCACCGCGGTCCAGATCATCAACAATCAGGAAGCTTGCCCTACTTTCGCGCCCCTAGAGCGGAGCGAACACAATGGGCCTTGCTTTCGTCCCACCGGCTCTGTTCGTATTTGCAGAGGGATGGTAAACAAATTATGTCGCCTCAACTCCAGATGCAGTAATTAGATTAGAGTTCATCACCAATGGGAGTTCAGCACGATCAGTTTCGGAGCCCATCCTTTTTGGGTTTTGCGACGAGGGAAGGCCAGGCCTCAGCGTTGTGCTTTCAGTGCGGGTCAGCGCATTCTCAGCAAGTACAGGGTGATCATGGTAATGGTTCTCTAAACCGCAGCCGACTTTAACTGCAGCATTAATGGTTCTCTAAACCGCAGCCGACTTTAACTGCAGCATATCTCTGTTTGTGCTGTGTGGTATAAGGCAACAAAATACTAACATATCTTAAGAAGGCGCATAACAGTGGCCATGAACATCACAGAACATCACCTTGAGCGCAATTTAGACTTTTGGATTCCAAGGCAAAATTTAAAAACATTGTAAAGATTATTCTGCACTATTCTGCTACCAACCCCATTAACTACATAACGAAGCATTGCATACACGTAAACATCTGGACCGCAAAAATTGAGAAAACTGGATATATTGAGGTTACATGAGGTTAACTAAATAAAGACTTAAATTGACATTACTCAAGTGTTTATTCAAAAGTGTTCTGTCACACGATTATTTACAATCAAACAATATATTATCATTCAGAGCAAAAGCACTTGGCTGTCTCAGTTTGTGAGTATTTTATTTTGAATTGTGGGAGGTAATCTAGGCCGTTTCTCTTCCAAAACTCCGACGCTCTACTGCACTCTTGTGGTAAGAAACGGAAGTGATGATGTGACCCAGTCAATCCAGCGCCACACGGACCATGAGGATGACTGCTTCCAGATGAGAGTGAAAGTCACCAGAGCCAAACTTCACCTTAGAGCTGCTCCAATTCCAAATTCCTGCTGACAACTGCAGGAATCATGTGGTTTTGCTATTCATAATGAAAAGAACTCTTGATGACTGAACCAGACATCCAAGGCACTAAGGCAGTTTGTTTTGCAGGAGTAAACATTTTTTTAGCTTCTCTGCCTCAGGGACCTACGGCTGATACTCCTTTAAGACGTGACTGGCGATGACCAGTCTCTGGATTTCACTGGTTCCCTCGTAGATCTCGGTGATGCGGGCGTCTCTGTAGTGTCTCTCCGCGGGCATGTCTGTCACGAAGCCCATTCCCCCCAGCACCTGAATCGCCTTCACATTCACAACATCAAAAGACCAGCTCAGTTAAGCCACACAACATATTCTGCATAAGAGCATTCAACACAGAACGGTGAGCATGTGGCGTGTGCGAGTAAAGCTCATCAAACCTGGTGTGAGATGAAGGTGGCGGCTTCAGACGCAGCCAGTTTGGCCATTGCTGCCTCCTGCAGGACAGAGCAGACACCAGACAGTGGCACTGAGGAGTGAGTCTGCGTTTGGCAGCAGAATATGGCCAGACAATCCTATGACCTGACTGCAGACACCATATTCCTCACAGAGACTACCGAATGACAATGACTCTGCACTGCTATTAGTTAAACACAAACTCTTCATGTTTTAAAGACAGATGTCTGATGCATCGCTCTTTGTTTTAATTACGATAGTGATTTCTTAACCATTGTTTACCGTGCTTTGTTTACCCATCACATCACTGTGAAAATTCTCACACGATTCTAGCTCAAATTCAGAAACAGCAGATATCTAAACCAGCTTATCTAAACTATCAGACCAGAGCAGTCAGGTTCAGCTGTGGTTAACAGAGAGAAGGCCTGCAGTCCTGCACGGCTGCAGACTCCAGTGGTGTGACATGAAGACTGTATTGAGCATAAAGGAAGTGGTATTATTCTCATTCACATGGACCAACCTTAGAGAAAGGCTTCTTTGCATCTCGTAGCAGGGCAGCTTTCCAGGTAAGGAGACGAGCGCTTTCCAACGCCACAGCCATGTCCGCCAACTTAAACTACAACACCAACACATTTTCACACCTTTTACATCTTTTTATGACCCTTGTCTGAACAGTTCAGAAAACAGAGGATCAAAAACACACAAAATAACTTTACATTGGGCAATAACCAGACATCATTTGACCTTAAACTAGTGAGTTCATTAAAAAGCTACTAAGCTTGGACATGCAGTTTAAGATGATGGAGTCATTAAGATTACGGGTAATAAATAATATTACTGCTAATTACTACCCTACAGTCTGGAGGTCACATGCCTCTGGAATAGCCTGCTGTTTTTAAGTGTTTTATGTGCCTGAACGCACACCTCCCTAGTTTCTAGGCCAACTCCCCAACTGTTACAGCTCCTAACCCCCATTGCTGATTACTGTACCTGTATGGCCTGCATTTTCCCTATAGGGGCTCCGAATGCCGTCCGTTTGTGTGCGTAATCGGCTGCGCAGTCCAGGGCAGCCTGCGCGATTCCTAAGGCTTGTGCAGCTATACCTATCCGCCCACTGTCCAAGGTTTGCTGTTAAAAACAGAGAGTGGCTGACAGTTAAAGTAAAGATTAGATGACCATTACTCTACACAATCTCCTCTCCCTCTGAGCAGCGTGTCCTCTGCATGAGAGCCATGGCTGAGATTACAGTAGACAAAGAACACACAGTCAGGAGGAAGTGTCTTACTGTCGTTCAGTCCAGCATTAGCGTAAGTGAAAATCACAGCACCGTTACGCTAATTCAGTGTAACGTTTTAGAGTCTTTCAGCGCTACATGTCGGTGTCGCTCAGCGCTACGTGTCGGTGTCACTCAGCGTTACGTGTGGGTGTCACTCAGCGCTACGTGTCGGTGTCACTCAGCGTTTCGTGTCGGTGTCACTCTGCGCTACGTGTCGGTGTCACTCAGCGCTACGTGTCGGTGTCACTCAGCGTTACGTGTCGGTGTCACTCAGCGCTACGTGTCGGTGTCACTCAGCGCTACGTGTCGGTGTCACTCAGCGTTACGTGTGGGTGTCACTCAGCGCTACGTGTCGGTGTCACTCTGCGCTACGTGTCCGTGTCACTCTGCGCTACGTGTCCGTGTCACTCAGCGCTACGTGTCCGTGTCACTCTGCGCTACGTGTCCGTGTCACTCTGCGCTACGTGTCCGTGTCACTCTGCGCTACGTGTCCGTGTCACTCAGCGCTACGTGTCCGTGTCACTCAGCGCTACGTGTCCGTGTCACTCAGCGCTACGTGTCGGTGTCACTCAGCGTTACGTGTCGGTGTCACTCAGTGTTACGTGTCCGTGTCACTCTGCGCTACGTGTCCGTGTCACTCTGCGCTACGTGTCCGTGTCACTCTGCGCTACGTGTCCGTGTCACTCAGCGCTACGTGTCCGTGTCACTCTGCGCTACGTGTCCGTGTCACTCTGCGCTACGTGTCCGTGTCACTCTGCGCTACGTGTCCGTGTCACTCTGCGCTACGTGTCCGTGTCACTCTGCGCTACGTGTCGGTGTCACTCAGCGCTACGTGTCGGTGTCACTCAGCGCTACGTGTCGGTGTCACTCAGTGTTACGTGTCGGTGTCACTCAGTGTTACGTGTCGGTGTCACTCAGTGTTACGTGTCCGTGTCACTCTGCGCTACGTGTCGGTGTCACTCTGCGCTACGTGTCCGTGTCACTCAGTGTTACGTGTCCGTGTCACTCTGCGCTACGTGTCCGTGTCACTCTGCGCTACGTGTCGGTGTCACTCAGTGTTACGTGTCGGTGTCACTCTGCGCTACGTGTCGGTGTCACTCAGCGCTACGTGTCGGTGTCACTCTGCGCTACGTGTCGGTGTCACTCTGCGCTACGTGTCGGTGTCACTCAGCGCTACGTGTCGGTGTCACTCAGCGCTACGTGTCGGTGTCACTCAGTGTTACGTGTCGGTGTCACTCAGTGTTACGTGTCGGTGTCACTCAGCGCTACGTGTCGGTGTCACTCAGCGCTACGTGTCGGTGTCACTCAGCGTTACGTGTCGGTGTCACTCAGCGCTACGTGTCGGTGTCACTCAGCGTTACGTGTCGGTGTCACTCAGCGCTACGTGTCGGTGTCACTCAGCGCTACGTGTCGGTGTCACTCAGTGTTACGTGTCCGTGTCACTCAGTGTTACGTGTCCGTGTCACTCAGCGTTACGTGTCGGTGTCACTCTGCGCTACGTGTCGGTGTCACTCAGCGCCTACCATTGCAATCTTAAAGCCCATTCCACGCTGCCCTAACATGTTGCCCAGGGGAATGCGACAGTCCTCCAGGATCAGGTTGGCTGTGGAGGAGGCGCGGATTCCCAGCTTGTCCTCCTTCTTCCCCAGAGACAAACCTGGATGTGGCATCGGCACCAGGAAGGCACTGATTCCCTGAAAGGGAGAGAAGAAGAGAAAAATGACAAATCGATCATAGAATGAAACCATCCAGTGTCAAACTCCAGTCACAACCCTCCACTGGCCCCTGCCTCTGTCCAGCGCACTGACCACCTTCTCAGGATCTTTAGTTACTGGATACAAGACAAATTAGATGAAAACGTTTCACCAAAGTTTTTCTGCTGTCCAGAGAGTGTAGTTTGATCTGTTCCTGATGTAGCTGAGTACAGGACATGGCTTTGTCGGGTTCTGAGTTCTGACAATACCTTATGTTTAAGGCTCCTGTCAGTAGTGGCAAAAACAACGGTAGCAGAAGCGTCCCAGCTGTTGGTGATCCAGGCCTTTGTCCCGTTCAGCACCCACTCCTCACCGTCCTGCTGGGCCAGCGTCGACGCCGCACCCGCATCACTGCCGTTCCCTTACAGCAGGTTTCAGAGAAAAAAGATTTTTTCGCTACATGCATGAGGGCAAAGTCATAAAACCTGGGCCTGTGTTGAATGACACTGTATTTACCAACCATGTGTGGGACTGTATGGAAAACAGTCTCTCACACTGGCAGTGCCCTGATCCCCGTCACACTGTTCTGTTCTTCTGATGCATGTCTAAAGCATGTCTTACGATTCAGAGCAATGAAAGACGGCTGTCATACCTGGCTCACTCAAAGCGAAGCAGCCAACTTTTTCTCCCGTGGTGAAAGGAGGAATCCACTGTTCTTTCTGTTCCTCGGTGCCAAATTTCAGGATTGGCCCCAAATACAGCGACTGGAGAGCACATAAGCCGTTTATTTCCAAACTGTTCAGATTTACAGTATCTCTCTTGCATCTGCATAACAAATCTGTTCATAAAACAGAAGACACTGTTGCAGACCCTTAAAGGCCCCTGTCAATCCAAACCCATCCTCTGTCACTGAAACAGACAGGATCAGAGCACTGAAGGCATCCAGAAACTGATCTGATCCAAAAATCTAAAATCAGACCAGCAGACTGTGTGCCTCACCACCAATAAAACAAAAAATCAAAAAATCCCCCTCCGGAGAAAACATCTGCTCCCTGAACAGAAAAACGGCGCCTTACTCAGCACCTCCTCTCATGTGAACACTTCCTGTTTCCACTCACCGCTGTCAAACTCATCTCTGAGGCTGTGATGGCCACAGACATGCACAAAAAAAACCTTATGTGCAAAGAGAAATAGTGCAAATCTTTCCCCTTTGGCATTTTCTGTTGCATAAGGTGACACGTGTGTGAGTGTGAGTGTGTTTATGTGAGTGTGAGTGTGTGTGTGAGTGTGAGTGTGTGTGTGAGTGTGTGTGTGTGTGTGAGTGTGTGTGTGTGTCTGTGTGTGTCGAAACTTTCATTCCACCCGTCATGATCTATTGTGTGTAGAATGGGATTTTTTTAGCCAATCACAGAATTTCTTCATTTCATAAAACTTCTGTCGAGGTCACTTTAAAAGTGTACAGAGTCATATGGTTTTCACTCCATAATATGTTGTCACCATTTAGAGGGATACAAAATTTTCCAATATTTCAACTTAAAATGTACTGGCCCATAAAATAAAATGAATAGAGTTAAACTTTGATAAGCTTAATTAACAGTTAAATGAATAGAGTTAAACTTTGATAAGCTTAATTAACAGTTAAATGAATAGAGTTAAACTTTGATAAGCTTAATTAACAGTTAAATGAATAGAGTTAAACTTTGATAAGCTTAATTAACAGTTAAATGAATAGAGTTAAACTTTGATAAGCTTAATTAACAGTTAAATGAATAGAGTTAAACTTTGATAAGCTTAATTAACAGTTAAATGAATAGAGTTAAACTTTGATAAGCTTAATTAACAGTTAAATGAATAGAGTTAAACTTTGATAAGCTTAATTAACAGTTAAATGAATAGAGTTAAACTTTGATAAGCTTAATTAACAGTTAAATGAATAGAGTTAAACTTTGATAAGCTTAATTAACAGTTAAATGAATAGAGTTAAACTTTGATAAGCTTACATTATTGACACTAACGATGACGCCTGTGGAAGCGCATCCCCTGCTCAGCTCCTCCACGGCCAAGCTGTAGGCGAGGTAGTCCAGCCCCGCCCCCCCCAGGCTCTCTGGGACCTCCACTGCCATGACGCCCAGAGCTCCCAGCTCCTGCACCTGCACAGGTAAGCTCTGTTCAGTTCCTGTCTCTTTTACCTGACAGCTCATTATGCTGCGTTTCATAGTCATCTCTGCCTCACAGCAGTATCCTCACCTGCTTAGCGGGATAGGAGTGATTCCGGTCAAGTTGGGCAGCGACTGGAGCCAATTCCCTGTCTGCATAGTCACGGCACGTCTGCCGCAGCATCTGGTGGATCTCTGGCAACTCTGCCAGCTGGGACAGACGGCGTGTGGTACACCCAACAGCCACACCAAGAGCTGAGAGAGAGATGACCAGACAGCAGAGAGAAAGTGATTTTCTCTGTAAAGTCTAGAGTGTCTTATCAACTTTTGGTACAACTACTTATTTTGAGCAGTTTCCTGCGCACATGCTTGTGCTTAAGTGTCAGACTTGACGTTCTTGGCGCACGTTAAAAACAGCGTGCATTATGCAATAGTTATCAAGTCCACGGGCTTAATGTAATTCTGGTGTTATGATGCGCCCGGACAAAAACTAGGTGAAAGGTTACGAGAAGTAAGCCTGCCGGTCTCACCTTCGTCCCAGTGCGGACAACTGAGCCATTTTGCTAAGTTGCCTGGCAGTCATAAGCTGATAAACTGTACAAACAACTGTACAAGAAAAAACTAAACACAAACTACATATAAAACGCACAGCGTTTAGCTGATCGATGAATCAATGACGTAACTACGTCCTCATTTTACCCGTCAGATTCCTGATGCAGAGCCCGACGTTTTCTAATATATCTTAGCTGAAAATGTGTGAATGGCGACGCAGTTTGAGGTAGCGCACGCCTCTGTTGCAGTGTTAATAGCGATTTAATCACCTAATCTCGGAAATACTCGCAGTATTTTGTATCAACGATATCTTACCGTGTTAGGCAAATGAACCAACCAGAGCTAACCTGTTTACTGTGAATGTTTTTGACATGTCCGGGACGCGATGTCTGTTGTGTAAACAGTATTAGTTTTGGAGCGTAGTTCTGTCACACTGCAAAACACTGGTTAGTTACACAGACTGTCAAAACTTACAGAACTATAGCAATCTCTACTTTTCAGTCTACAACCAAAGCTAACCGGCTAAGCTAATGCTGGCTTATTCTCTGAATGACAGAATGTCGCTCGTGCTGTAAATGTTCCTTAATAACTTAGGACTGACTATAATTTGTTGCTTAATTATCTCCTATTAACGCCTAAACCAGTTAACGGGACACACTGTTAAATAACTCTTTACTGACCTCTCCGCGCTTTTAAAAGTGCTGCCATCTCTGCTCTATTCTTTCCTCTTGTGCAACCATAAGGGTTTGTCACGTGGTTAGAGCTGCGTCATTATCAGTGTGCTGATGCTTGCCCTGTTTTGCTCCTCGAGGTTTGTCTTCAAGGCAGGCGTTTGCCGCCAATTCCGTTTCCTAAATTTCTCTCTCTCTCTGTCTCTCTCTCTCTCTCTCTCCCCTCTCACGCTCGCTCGCGCAATCTTTCTCCCCCACAGAGTTGAAAAATACAAGAGAACATGAAAGATATTGCTAGATTAATTTTAATTTCCAATAGATCATTGATTATTGAACTAATCTATGTAAAGACAAAGACAAAAACTGTGACATTCACAATATGACTAATTTATGAAGCATTGATAGTTTTTCTGTGCACATGTTTTGTTTGGTATTATCTAATGAGATAATTTGTCTTACTTTGTGGAGGTTCAGCTGTAGCCCTGTACATGGTCTGAATCCTTTGTATTACACCTCAGAGTAAGTGATTCTTAATCATGAGACCAGTTCATAGAACGGATGGAAAAGGGGAAGCAACAGAGGAGTTGTCAGTTTTCCAAAACGTTTATTATTGGCATCATAAAAAGTCAGCTAGATGTCCAGTACAATGATGTCATTCTATGCTCTGAGAAAGGTCAGGGTTCGGGGGATAAAAAGCGCCGTGTGAAGGCTTGTTGCTATCCCAAAGGCCGAGTTCACTTGGTAGCAGCAGTCAGGTTGAAGCAGCCGCGCTGATGGAACTGCATGTCTCTCACGCGACGAATGGACTGAATCTGAGGTTGGAAGGCACAAAACTCGTTGTAGTGTCTGTAGTCACCACACTCAAACAGATACTGGTAGCCTCTGTATCCAGGATACTGGTATCCCACCCACCTGGGTGATGAGAGAGAGAGAGAGAGAGAGTTCAGTTGTTTGGGTGGTAAGAGAGAGAGAGACAGATCAGTTGTGTTGATGTGTAGTTCAGTCATTTCGTCTGTGCTGTCAAAACATGTAGTGAAGAACCTCTTCTTGTTGTTGTTGTTTGTTTTACAGTTCACTGGGTCAGTGAATGGCTTTCACTCCTATGTTTTTTTGTTGTTCTCTGCATGGGCATCATTATAATTTTTTACTAAAAACAATAACATATTCTGTGAATTTGGTCTGTGAATTGAATCTTGTCTACATTTATGCTGCTGTGATGTTTGATAGGACAGTACTCACGCTCCGCCAGGCACTCTCACGCTGCCCACTCTGTCACAGAAGCCGTGCGCCCAGAGGGTGGGCACGTCATCCTCCTGGATCTCCATCTTGTTGCCCTTGAAGTCGGACAGCTCAAACAGGCAGATCTTGTGCTCCATGCTGTCCTGCACGGGTCACATAAGAAAAGCAAGAAGAGTCTCATTTTGTGTTTGTGAGTGTGATGTGTCTGTGCTTTGAGTCTGGTACGTTTTGTGTTTGTGAGTGTGATGTGTCTGTGCTTTGAGTCTGGTACGTTTTGTGTTTGTGAGTGTGATGTGTCTGTGCTTTGAGTCTGGTACGTTTTGTGTTTGTGTGCAAACTTAAATAATTCAAACTCAAACAATGTTCCTCACCATGCGGATGGGCCGGAGAGACATGAGGCAGTCACTGCGGTAGCTGTTTGACCAGGTGTCCCAGCGAGGATACTCTCCCTTCTCCAGGATGAACATCTCCCCACGGAAGTTCGTCTGCTCGAACGCAACAAAGCTGGAGGGCAAGGAGAGGGGTGTTTGGGGGAGGAGTGACATCAGACAGGGAGGATCATGGGAAAAATGGTGAGGAGGAATAGCATCAGTACAGCGGAAGCGAGTGAAGAAACCAAACAAAGATGAAAACAGATACAGCTGACATCTTCTCCCACTAAAGCAGCTCAGTTTACTCTCCTGAACCTATAGGCGAGACAGTTTCTGCCTGCACGCAAAGAGTGTTGGAATTATAGCGATAGATCATCACTTACGGGCCGCACTCCACAATGATACTGCGAACTCTGTCCATCCCGCGCTCACAAACGTTCATGCACTCATTCTGAACCTCCATCATCCTGCCCTGGAAGTTCTCCTGATCAAACAGCATGATCTGAAGGGGGGAGAAGATTGATTATGAATCGGTTTATTATATGGTAATATGGATATCACTATCACCAAGGCATTCACATTCGCTATCCTTCAAATTTGTCAGAGATGATTTGTTGAGGAAACAGTCCGCAGTATCTGCCAGAGATGTTACTTACAAAGAAACAGGGCAAAACTGTAGACAGTGAATAGCTGCTGTACACTAGGGAGTTTTGAAGTTTTCAAAGCAGACATCTGAGCATTATTTCGTTCACCCTCTTCATTATGACTTGTGGTATGACATCTGAGCTCCTGTATTTCATGTTGTTTCCATACAGAATTAAAGTAAGCTGTGAATATTTTGTCCTCTGCACTTACTCTGTAGTTTCCCATTCCAGGGTCTCCGGTCTTGGTGGCCTTGCTGGAGGCGGGGGGGGCAGGAGTTCCCTTCTCCTTGGCGTCAGTGCCCTGGTTGGTGGCGGACTTGGCAGTCTGAGACATGGTGAGGGAGTTCAGGAGAGTCTGTGGGAGAGAGCAAAGACTACGTGAGGAAAGGACTTTTGTGGGTATTTATAAAATTTCCATTTAAGGTCAACAAAGTTGATCCCTGTGAAGCTCCAGCAGATTTGTGGGGAATTGGAGATGACTAGTGAAGGGATTTGGGCTTTATACATCTATTAGTAAATTCCTCATTCCCCAAGTAATCCTCAGTAGTTTAGTGTCCTTTAGCTTCCATGACTTGTGAAAGCTTTCAAGATCAAGGTAGGTGATGAGCGG
Source organism: Chanos chanos (assembly GCF_902362185.1). Taxonomy (NCBI): domain Eukaryota; kingdom Metazoa; phylum Chordata; class Actinopteri; order Gonorynchiformes; family Chanidae; genus Chanos; species Chanos chanos. The sequence goes on from NC_044497.1 coordinate 58,267,425, forward strand.
ACTTGCCCGAGAGTAGTGAGAACACTGCGCTTTTCTGTGGTCTCCTTATTTAGGTCATGTTCTCACTGATGGGCTCTTACCTGCTTGAGTACAGCTTGCAGTACCGTGCGGGGTTGGCTGGCTCGTGCTGGCCCCCTCTGCCTGCCGCCCCCTTTTATACCCTGGCAAAGGGAGTGTGGAGGGGCTTGACTCACAATAGAAGCACCCCCGTCATCAGAGTTGGTCTGTTCCAAAGCCGCAGGGTCATCGCATCGTCCAGAAAGCTCTCCCCTCAGTGCCCGTAAGCACTTTACAGTCAATGGAAAGCCCTGACAAAGGCACTTTCCCCTGTATGCTGCCGCTGTAGGCTATAGAAGGCATATAGATCTGAGGAATGTGTAGGCTAGGGGTCATGTCATGATAATCCTGTCTTTTGGACTCTCTCCTCCTCTCTCTGACAGGGACTTGCAGTTATGCAGACACCAATATTATTCCTGTGAACAAGTCGTCAAATGAGGACAGTAACTTGATTCACTTCTAAAAAAAAAAAGAAGGAAATATGCAATATCAAAAATAATTTTAACAAAATACAAAACCATAAGCAAGCGATGAGGATAAACTTTTTATTAAACAAAATGTAAATATAAGGGGATTGTGTTTTGGGAGTAGTCTATGTGACGCTCATGTTTTTATCATTCTCTTTAACTTGGACTGCATTCACAGTGAAGTCATGAGAATTTCTGTTTCCATTTGTACTGTGTTTACTGTGTTTACTGTGTCTGAGCACTGCAAATGCAGAAAACAAGCAATTTGTCTCTTCCTGTTACCATCTATCTTCAGGATCTGAGGAGCCTGTTGTCCAAGTCAGGGCTGAATGCTGGGCTGTGTGTGTTTGTGTGTGTGTGTGTGCGCGCGCATGTCTGTCTGTCTGTCCGTCCCTGTTTGAGTGTCTGTGTCTACGCGTGTGTGACTGTGGGTGTCTGCATGTATCTGTGCGTGAGAGCGTGTTATTTTTTGTCATACAGAAATTAAATATATTGAAATCTCTCCAAAACACTGTGTGCACACAATTCATTTCCTTATATGGTCTGGTCATAAATATACTTTTATCTTTCATTGTCCTTTTACTATATTTTACTTCACTGACTCACATTTATGTGCATTGTGCAAAATTTACTAGACAAGATTCCAACATCTGGTAATGTACGTATAACTCACATACGACATACATACCACTGCATACAATATAACCTTAATTTACATATATACTACTTAAACTATGTCTTTAATTTACATATATTATATACAATATAATCTTAATTTTATATATATACTATATACAATATAAACATAACTTACATGTGTACTGCATTCTTTATGGTCTTTACTTCACGTGTAGTTTATGTTTTGGCATTAAGTCATGGGAGTGTGTCATAGATTTAAATCCTCCAGTTTGGTGAGTGGAGCAAAAGCACTTCTTACTTACTGTTTAACAAATTACTTTTACCCTGAGCACAGAGAAACCAGAGCACAGTCAGCTCACAGCACAGAGAAACCAGAGCACAGAGAACCCAGAGCACAGAGAAACCAGAGCACAGTCAGCTCACAGCACAGAGAACCCAGAGCACAGAGAAACCAGAGCACAGTCAGCTCACAGCACAGAGAACCCAGAGCACAGAGAAACCAGAGCACAGTCAGCTCACAGCACAGAGTAACCAGAGCACAGTCAGCTCACAGCACAGAGAAACCAGAGCACAGAGAAACCAGAGCTGTGTTCCCTTGTTTGTTTGAAATTTGGAATGAAATGCAGTTGTCCAGTGCAACACCTATGATCTCCTATGGTCAAATTTTTAACTGTACTGTTTATTGATCTTCACTTGATATATTGATTAGTTTTGTTATTATACAGTTAGTTATTGATATTTTGATTATTACATAGCACAAATAATGTAACAAACTATTTGCCTCAAGTTTTGGCACTGGATCACATTCAATCATTTGTTTCCTCTGAGCTCTGAAAGATTAACATCTGTTGAGTCAGAGAAACAATGAAACAGTCATTTTATCAGTAAGAGGGGATTGTATTTTCATTGAGGTGTTTTTTCTCCATCTATCATCTCACACCATACCCTGATTCAGAAACACAGTGCTATATGAAAGTCATGTCTAATACAGAGGATCTGCTTTATCATTTTTACCTGCAGAGCTCTGGTTATTAGGAGCCTCACAGCCACCCTGGGTCTGTATCTGGTGGATGCATGTTTATATAGTAATCATATAAGCCTTGGCTTTATAATTAATAGAATATTGTCTTTTCACAACAGTTCAAAGTCTAGTGTAAAACTCAAATATAGAACTCTTGGTCTCCGGTGCTGATCTAAAGTGTAAAACTCTAGTGTAGATCTGTAGTGTCGATCGTTCGTGTAAAACTCTAGTGTAGATCTGTAGTGTAGATCTGTAGTGTCGATCGTTCGTGTAAAACTCTAGATCTGTAGTGCAGAGCTGATGAGCAGTGTAGTGATCTCATGGACTCCTTCTTACAGAGGAGTCAAAAACGACCAGTATTTAATTAACCACTGGAATTCAGTTCACTACTAATAAATAGAATTTGAATTTGAGATATATTTGAGTTCATCTACTCTTAGGATTGTTCAAAGGCAATAAGTGTTTATTACTTTTAGCCTTCCATGCAAACATTGACCCCAGCTCTCAGTGTACTTTAAAAAGCCCTCTTTTTAATTATGTATTAACTCTGTGCATTATTTTACAATTAAAGAAAAGTGAAAACGTGTAGACTGTTTGTAAGCATTGTGTAGCTAAGCATAGGATTGCTATGTAGTATTGCATCACTCTCTCCAGATTACAGCATGCCTAACTCCACAAGAGATGTTTTTCATTCTTTTGTATTTAGAGGCATTTTCTTTGCAGTGTTCATTAATGTCTTATCCGGCAGGGTTTTTATTATAATTCCTGCTGCGGTTTGGGGTTGGGTATGGGGGAATCTCTAAACTGTTCAAACTTAGAGGAGAGGGAATACTGAACAACACCTGTTGATAAAAAGTCACCATGAAAGATTTCTCTGTCATGGTTAACTGGCTTCTTAACAGAGAGTTTTCTGGGTAGAATTTCAACTCCAGCTGTGTTCTGATTTAACCTAAAACCTTTTCATGCAATGGTACTGCCCACAATTATTCACATGCACACACACACACACACACACACACACACTCAAAGTGTTTCAACACAAACAAAACATGAGAGAAATGGCGGAACTGGAGAGAGGGCAGGGAAGTGAAGACCAGGGTCCGTGGACCTGTCCTAACAACCCTCCCAACCTTCTGCTCCTGGTCTTTTAGACTCTGAGCTCCTAGAGGCAGTGACAGCTTAAGGTCTGTGTGCCCTGGTTCAGGCTGTGATGGGGACTCTGGCCCAGGGATAATGTGGTGTCTGCACTTCTGCTGCTCTATAGATTTAACCCCTCCTTTGTCAACTGGACAATGGTGAGCCCCTCCCTCCCTGCTGATCCTGAGCTTTTAGCTGGGCCCTTTGCCAGGGGAGGCTTTAAAAGGGTACAGGCATGTGCCAGCTCTCACTCTCACACCAGGACGTCCCACGGGCATCGGAGCGAGGTGAGTTTCTCTCCGCTCTCTCTGCGGCTCCCCTCCCCTGGTCCACAGCAGCCAATGGTCCCCTTCTCTGTCCCCACCTCCCTCACACGCATGAACTGTGTGGCTCCCAGGGGCCAGAGAAGACATCGAGTGAACAGGCAACAGCTTCTCATGCCCTCTGGCTTATTGTGACTTATTGTGACTCTATACATTCTAGTCCAGACCTTTAAATAGCTTATGAATGCTTTTAATAAGGCCTTCAGCTTGCTCTGTGCCTGTGACTCTTTTCAACAAAGATGAAAGCACTACACAGGCTGAATTTCTGCTCTGCCCAGGCCTTGCCATGCAAACATGAATTCTTTCTACTGAGGTCAGCTGACTGCGCGTTCAGCCTTAGGCTGTGTCGGTACATTTACATTCTCCAGTGTCACTGTTTATTATGTTTGCATCTATATGTCTCTAACATGCCACAGTTTTAAGATTGTGACAGATACTTTGGTCTGTAGTGAGTCAGGGCCTTTGGAAAGGTGAGGGGGGAATTCTGATGTGTATCTGTGTGTCTGTGTAACTGTGTGATGGGGGAATTCTGATGTGTATCTGTGTGTCTGTGTAACTGTGTGATGGGAGAATTCTGATGTGTATCTGTGTCTGTGTAACTGTGTGATGGGGGAATTCTGATGTGTATCTGTGTCTCTGTGTAACTGTGTGATGGGGGAATTCTGATGTGTATCTGTGTCTCTGTGTAACTGTGTGATGGGGGAATTCTGATGTGTATCTGTGTCTGTGTAATTGTGTGATGGGGGAATTCTGATGTGTATCTGTGTGTCTGTGTAACTGTGTGATGGGGGAATTCTGATGTGTATCTGTGTCTCTGTGTAACTGTGTGATGGGGGAATTCTGATGTGTATCTGTGTCTCTGTGTAACTGTGTGATGGGAGAATTCTGATGTGTATCTGTGTGTCTGTGTAACTGTGTGATGGGAGAATTCTGACTTGTATCTGTGTCTCTGTGTAACTGTGTGAGTTTATGTTGTTTGTGGCCATTGGTTTTTTAGAGCTTGTCTTGTCATGACCATTATCTGCACTAGTACACAGATCACTGGCAGGCTGAGTTCATTCACAGATATTCATCCAAATGCGCATTAGACCAATGGCTTCCTTAGCACATCTAACTCCTGTTTTTGTTGCAGACAAGATGACTCACCATTGCACCAAGTTCTCTGGCCATTGGAAGGTAAGTTGGAAAGAGCGACAGTGTGCTGACTGATACATATCCAACAGACAGAATTCTGAGCTACACAATTGTTTGGGAGAAGCCCACAAACTAACATCAGCTTTGTCACTGTATGAGAGCTGGAACCTCTCTGTCTTAATAAGTCTTACCCCAGCATGGTATCAGTCTTAGAGGAGTGTTTTAGACTCCAGCACAGTATCAGTCTTAGAGGAGTGTTTTAGACTCCAGCACAGTATCAGTCTTAGGGGAGTGTTTTAGACTCCAGCACAGTATCAGTCTTAGGGGAGTGTTTTAGACTCCAGCACAGTATCAGTCTTAGAGGAGTGTTTTAGACTCCAGCACAGTATCAGTCTTAGAGGAGTGTTTTAGACTCCAGCACAGTATCAGTCTTAGAGGAGTGTTTTAGACTCCAGCACAGTATCAGTCTTAGGGGAGTGTTTTAGACTCCAGCACAGTATCAGTCTTAGAGGAGTGTTTTAGACTCCAGCACAGTATCAGTCTTAGGGGAGTGTTTTAGACTCCAGCACAGTATCAGTCTTAGAGGAGTGTTTTAGACTTCAGCACAGTATCAGTTTTAGAGGAGTGTTTTAGACTCCAGCATGGTATCAGTTTTAGAGGAGTGTTTTAGACTTCAGCACAGTATCAGTCTTAGAGGAGTGTTTTAGACTCCAGCACAGTATCAGTCTTAGGGGAGTGTTTTAGACTCCAGCACAGTATCAGTCTTAGAGGAGTGTTTAAGACTCCAGCATGGTATCAGTCTTAGGGGAGTGTTTTAGATAGATGACGTTGGTGTGATTTTCTTTGTTCTGTTGTATCAGCACTGACTGAGAAGTTCAGGATACAGGATAAGGAGAATAATGGACAAGTGTTTTTGACCTCACAGAGGTGGATTATCCCTCCATCGTTTCAAACTTACATTCAAACCCAGGCTGACTAATAACTACTTGTCAATCTTTAATTTCCTCCTTGAAATTTTTAAGACATCCTCGGGAACTCTCAAAAAGGTGCCCAAACTCTGTCTTCCAGATCATCATATACGATGAGGAGTGCTTCCAGGGTCGGCGCCATGAGTTCACATCTGAGTGTTGCAACGTGATGGAGTTTGGCTTTGAGACTGTCCGCTCTCTGAGAGTAGAAAGTGGAGCGTGAGTATGACACAACCTCTTCCCCTCTATACAACATCACACCCACTCTCAGAAACTCTATTGATGAAGGTCATCTCATTGCACATTTCCTAAATACTTAATGATGCCTAATATATTGCTTTTTTTCTGCACCATCCAGTGAAGAGAGAAATATATCATCCATCTAGCTAGGACAGACTACTGAAACAGGACTTGCTATGGAACTAGGAGTGACTGTTGACTGTTGGTGTCTTTAGGTGGGTGGGCTATGAACACGCCTCTTACCAGGGCCAGCAGTTTGTGCTGGAACGTGGAGAGTACCCTCAATGTGATGCCTTTGGGGGAAGCAATGCCTACCACATTGAGCGGATGACCTCCTTCAGGCCCATTGCCTGCGCGGTGAGTCCTCAAAGCCTCTTCTGCAGATTTCTGCGTTTTCCACAGTCATATTCACCAGACATGAAGCAATCCACAGTCTCTGATTTTCTCATTCAAAAGTTGGTTATTCCCAGTGAATACAACTGAAACGCAGAGGCTCAAGCTTCATTAAAGATGGAACAACTTAAAAAAACACAAAACAGCAGACATCACACCACTGTGTCCAGCTGGTAATGTGTGTGTTTTTCTGAGTTATATAAGGAAATGCCAATAAATAAAGAGTGGTATTGTTTTAAGATATCTCTCAACTCTCTCCACAGAATCACAGGGAATGCAGGATGACCATCTATGAGCGTGAAAATTTCCTGGGCCGTAAGGGAGAGCTCAGTGATGACTACCCCTCACTGCAGGCCATGGGATGGTGCAACAATGAAGTGGGTTCCCTGCGTGTCCAATCAGGAGCGTGAGTATCTCCCCTGTCACCTTACCCAACCATTACCTTTAACAGGTCAATGTACTGACAACATTTTTCTATTACTGTCAAACTGTTCTGTTTCTCTCTGCCCACCTTCAAGTGTTTCTTTTCAGATATCTCTCATCCTCTGCATCTCTAAGATTTTCAAATCTTTCAAAACTCTTTCAAATCTCTTACTGACTCCTCATTCTACCTGCAACAGGTTTGTGTGCTACCAGTACCCTGGTTACCGTGGATACCAGTACATCATGGAGTGTGACCGCCACTGTGGGGAGTACAAACATTTCAGGGAGTTTGGCTCCCACTCTCAAACCCCTCAGATCCAGTCCATCCGCCGTATTCAGCAGTAACCCTGCCTCTACCAACCCTCTGCCCCACCCCTCAAAAACTCTCACACCCTGCTGCCCAGTGCTGAATAAACTGTCTTTCTTAAACTTCACTGACCTGCTGTTATTCATCTCTGCTATTTTGTCTCCATGCAATTACTTCTGGGGAGATTCTGAGGTTCTTTTACTTATCACATCTGTAGGGTAGTTGATATAAGGGGCTGTGACATGCAAGGATAGGGGAACAGCGTAACTCAGTTGATACTTCACACCCAGACACCAGCATTTACGTTAGGTCTCCGCCAGGGAGCGCAGGACGTTTACTAAAAAAAAAGCTGGCAAAACTCAGACTGCCCAAAATACGAAATAACTGAAACACGCGAATACTGTACGTATTTTTGGACATAACAGGAAATAAATATAAACGTATGTGTATATGGCATCATTATTTTTTTAACTGATATTAGTACTGACACTAGTGGTAGTACTGAACTACTCTTAATATCATATGAAATCTCAGCGATACTCGCAATCTTTTTATTCATGAAATGTCAGCTAACATGGCGCCTCCCTCCACTCACGATGCTCCAGTTCCATGTTTTACATTTTACTGGCATGGGGAGGAAGTGGGGCTTCGAATTTGCCTGCCTATGAGAATTCTAAATTTCACTTCAGAGTACTGAAGTAACCAGGCGCAAATGCACGGCAGAGACGTGTGCTTTAAACGGACTAATAGGACTTAAATATTGAAATTTATTTCCCGGGAGATTAACAACTCACGGAGGAGTGCAAGAGATCTTTAGGACTGTCGGATGTTGTTGACAAATGATGTTGGGAAAGCATCGCAATTCAGATTAGGACTTCTACAGCGATTCAAATGCGGATGTTTAGAGTTAACTTAGCTGGCTAACCAGAGGAAAGACACGGTCTTGTCGAAAGGAGGAAAAGCAGCAGTTTCGAATGATTGTGCCGATAATTGCTGTATAATCAGCATCCGGATGTGCTTCGTTTCTGACCAGTTTTACAGATACTTAGTCATTAATTTATCGTTCCTAAAAATCAATATTAAGAAGTCATATGTAAATTGAGTGGCGGGTATCGTTTAAGGCAGAAAGCATGAAGTTCCGCAAGAGCTAGTCTATCTTAATATAGCCTGAGTTTTGTTCGCTGCAAACTGCTGTTTTGTCGTGCTTTAGTTAAAATCATAAATGCATATTCACGGAGACTGGACGTTGTAAAAGTAGAGTAAGTTAAACGCAACGCGGGCGAGGTTTCTGTAGAAAAACCGTCAACGAGACTTTATGAAGTTCAGCTAGTAAGCTAACATTTGCTAATTTCCTTTTCGAGCGCCCCCTCCCCCTCCACCGTTTTAGTGAGAGAAATAATATAAATACGATAGTACATTGTAGATGACAAGGAAGAATGGAGGAAGTGTATATGTTGGCGCTGTGTTTTTAATGAATTGAATTAGTGGGTGAATGGACTTAGTTTTTAATCAGATATCTGATTATTGCTGGGCGCTCCAAATACACCACTCATTGAGATTTAGACTGAGCTTTCGGTAGAGAGCTGTCTAGCTTCGGTTGTTTGAGAACCGAAGTTTAACTGGCTGGCCAGCTGTAGCGAGGAAGCTAAGCTACTTTGTTCCGGTGCTGGCTAACTTGCTAGCTAGCAAGCTGGGGAACTATTAGTTGTGACACCCCTCGCCGTTGTCAACCAAGAAAATGGAGAAGCCATAGTTTGACGGTGGTGCCGTTGCTAGCCAGAATTTTCAGATAATATATTTACGATGTTTGACGATTAGATACGAGGATACAGTCGCTTGGGTTTTCGAACGATAAGTGTTCATGAACAACTATATTTAGTCAGCTAATTAATCAACCTGTGCGGAGAAGACAAATTATTTATGTATTTCCAACAGCATAATTGGAATACACATCGAATAACTGCGGCAAGGAAAGCACTGTTCAAAGAATTACAGCACAGCTGTTTTAGTTACCACAGATTAGCTCGATAAATGTGCTCTACGAACCTGAGAACAATTCACTGGAAAATGAAACAGCATATTGATGCATGATTCGTCCATTTTCACGCTTTTCTGGTTTCAAGGAGTGAGCTGTCTTGCTTGTAATTTAATCCCATTTTAGCGAGCATTTTAAAATCACCTTTTGCTATTAAGATGTCATTTTAGAGTATGCATTTGTAGGACGTGTGTTGCGAGATACTGAGATGCGTTATTGTTAATGCATTTATACAAATTCTTTATCAGAGCAGTCTGCTTTTGAAGGCAACGCCAGTATTCCTATTTTTATGAATTTACGTTTACCCAATTCGTTAACTAGCCATTGGTTTAGACCAGCAGGTGGGTTATCATAATAAGCTTACTGGAAGGGGGTGGGGGGCCAAAACTGTATTCCTTATCAATATTAACGTAATCATTACAACGGTTATTTTGAAACTGTTGGCCTGTGACCAAATCGTCTTCTGTCGTTTTCATCAGACCAAAAGAGATTGTCCAAGGAGAGACAAATCTGAATCTGACGAAGTTGTATCGATTGCTCCGCTTGAATCTTGTGTTATCTGTCACAATGGCTGTTTTTTGAGTCTCGCAAATCTAGACGAAGAAAAAGACACGCCAGACTCGATGCTCATCTTTGACTTCCACAAACTCTCACTTATACAATTTTGCTGTTGATTCAAAGTAATTTTTTTTCACTGGACATTGTCATCTGTCCCTCCGAACATTCCCACGGCTGGTTCTGTATCGATTCGGTCGACCCGGGGTTGAAGATGGCGGACCTAGAAGCAGTTCTCGCCGATGTAAGCTATTTGATGGCGATGGAGAAGAGTAAATCTACTCCAGCAGCCAGGGCGAGTAAAAAAATCATCCTCCCTGAACCCAGGTAACCAAGAGCTGCTTATTTCCGTTTTTACTGGATTTATCATGTGTCAGTGTGTTCTGTGCTCATGGTGACTTGTCCCAGCCAGAGATGATAGCTAGCCAGTGTTAGCTATCTTCCTGTGTTATTTATCTGCTTCCTTTATAAAACTGCAATCTAATAGCTGCTGGGTGAAGAAAACCAACAAAAATCGTTTGTGCCCAAATTGAAGTGCATAGATCGCGGGAGTAATTATAGGTTCATTTTTTGTCAACATCGACGTTTAAGTTACTCAGATGTAGAAGATATCCATTAGATATGGTCTACCCAGTTTTCATCAGACATTTACCGTTTTGTTTTCACGCTTGACAAGTGCACCGCTGCAGGACAAGTGGATGGTATCTCAAAGACTTTCGAGACTTTAAATGAAATTACCTAGACCTTAAACTAATGAATACATTTTAGGCTCTAGATACGGTTCGTGTTGACTGACTGGTCTCTCGCGAGCAACAGAACCAACGAAATATCTCTGAAATCAGTCTTTCTCAGAAGGCACAGTCTTGTGTTCGATAGATGACATATTCTGAAATGTCTGTTTTTTTAATGTGACATGGTTAAACGTGGAGGCCTTAGGCTCGTGCTGCTTCGTTTTGACCCTCTGAAGTGCTCTGGAGCTTAACAAAATGGATCAAGAAAAAAAAGTAGTCGTTATGTTTATGAATTTGGCGTCATACTTTTGCAGCACGCTGACATACACGCGAACTCCACCCACACCCAGCAATATTCAGTTAGTAATAACAGGTTTTACAGCCTATGTAACAGAATTTCACATTTGGAAATCATGGTACCCTCATGAGAGTCACTCGCGGGCTCTTTAAGGTGCACCTTGAATGTGCTATGGCCTAGACACTCGCGAAGCTTTATGGTTCCATCATCACTGATATAGGTGTTTGTTTGTCAGAGCTCTTCAGAGTTTGATGTGGTGTATAACAATGACGCTTCAACAAGATCAAAATTTGATTGTCACCAGATGAATTGTTCCACACACCTTGAAGCAAAATAGTAACATACGTTAGACTTTCCAAATGGCCCTCAGAGGGCATCAAAAAAGTGATGTGGACAATTACCAGTGTCACTACATCTAAAAAACAACCTTAAAGGCTGTATAAACGCAATGATGTGAAGTCTGCGTCCACGTCTGCAAGGTTTCAGTTCTTTACACATGCGCTGCCTGCCACAGTATATTGGATCTTTATTGTCTGTCGTTTAATGAGTAGTAGTTTAAGGTTTTAAATGCTCTTCTGTGCACTGGTTGTGTCTTAAGGCCAAATCCCCGTCTCTGTAGTGTGATAACATGCAGCTAAACTGAAAATAGTGAGGTGAACATACCTTAGATTCTGATGATTTCTGTTTTGGTTTGTCTTTAAGTTCTGTTTTTCCTTCTTTCTTTCTTTCTTTCTTTCTGTCTTTTATGTCTTTCTTATCACCCTATTCCTGATTATAAGGCAGCATTTACATGTTCAGTGAAAGTATCAGAGGCTAATCCCAGCTGCCCTGTAATTACCTCAGCAGGACTTTAGATGATTCCATAAGCCTGTGTTTATGTGGTGCATGTTCATGCAATAAGCTTAGGACAGATTTGAATTTGATTCCTAATCAGCTGGAAGACATAGTCTTATCTCCACATTACCACAAGTCAATGTTCTGTCTGAATAGAGTTGATCATAGGGTAAAACAGTAAGCTATAACCTACATCATCTCTCATTGTGATTAGATGGCTTTAGTGCCTGTGCTTGTGCTGAGGGATTACCTTACCACACAGTATTAATGCAGGCTGACTCAAAGCACCAGCAGCATCAGGCTCTGCATTGTCCTTTGCATAAAGCCTGTCTGAAGCAAACATACAGTTGACTCACCGCCACTGAATTCTGGAATCATATGCTTGGTATGTTTGAGATGCTGTCGTTTTTGAAATGCAGTGTTGATATTTGTAATTTAAGGATTCATGAAAGGGCTGCTTTGTAAATGTGAGATGCTCTGGTTCCGCTGTACTGACACGGATCTGACTGGAGAAAGAATGAGGAAGGGGAAAATAAAATAAGACAGCTATATGTTGACAGTCCTTCTTTGAGAAAAGAGGGATGTTACTAAATAGAAAGCGTTGTCATCAGTCAAATGTGTAACGCTGGAGATAGCGTGGCTCTGTTACATTCTCTCCAGCCTGAGTGGAGGCCCTGCTCACAGAGAGGTGAGATTTTGACGGCATGGCGTAGAGGGGAGCGGCCTGTATTGTTTGACAGAGGAGTGAGTGGAAGGAACAGTGGACTGTTTGAGAAGAGTTGTGGAGTGGATGGGAGGAGAGGAGTGAGAGAGGTTGTGGTGTTAATGGAGGACCTTTGAATGTGGCCGGTTGATAAAGAACCTGTACATACCCAGTACAAGCCTGTTTCAGTAAATTGTCAGGATTTAAACACCATGCTACAGACTTGCTTCCTGGACTAAATTATGTACTAGTTGGAGATTAATCTCATTGTAGACTGGGATTAGACTAAATTATGCACTAGTTGGAGATTAATCTCATTGTAGACTGGGATTAGACTTGAAGAAGACTGGTGCAGAACTATTTACCACACACACAAACTACACATAGCCTTTGCTGCTATAAGGCTTTGATTTGTCATTTGCTACATGGGTTTCAGTGTTTGCTGTTACCTGTTGAAGTCCGCAGCTGTGTTAGCGTCTGTGGTGGGAGGTTGTCCTCTGCAGGCCCATGCTTGTGTGATAATGAGCCCGTCGGGGAGTGCTAATTGATTCATTCTCCCAAACGTGTTTCTCATTAACACTCTCTCCCCGGGTGGCGTGGCAGTGCCCTCTTTGGGGAGGAGAGGTGCAGGGATGGGCTGATGGAGCAGGTGGAGCAGGTGGCAGAGGAAAATGTGAAAGTAGGCCAGGGAGTGATGTGGAGGGGCAGCATGCAGTGTCCAATAGCAAGACAAACAGACTGTCAGTGCCATGACAAACACACTGTCAGTACCATGACAAACACACTGTCAGTACCAAGACAAACACACTGTCCAATACCAAGACAAACACACTGTCCAATACCAAGACAAACACACTGTCCAATACCAAGACAAACACACTGTCAGTACCAAGACAAACACACTGTCAGTACCAAGACAAACAGACTGTCCAATACCAAGACAAACAGACTGTCCAATACCAAGACAAACACACTGTCAGTACCATGACAAACACACTGTCCAATACCAAGACAAACACACTGTCCAATACCAAGACAAACACACTGTCAGTACCGTGACAAACACACTGTCAGTACCGTGACAAACACACTGTCCAATACCAAGACAAACACACTGTCCAATACCAAGACAAACAGACTGTCCAATACCAAGACAAACACACTGTCAGTACCATGACAAACACACTGTCCAATACCAAGACAAACACACTGTCCAATACCAAGACAAACAGACTGTCAGTACCAAGACAAACACACTGTCCAATACCATGACAAACACACTGTCAGTACCAAGACAAACACACTGTCCAATACCAAGACAAACACACTGTCAGTACCATGACAAACACACTGTCCAATACCAAGACAAACACACTGTCCAATACCAAGACAAACACACTGTCAGTACTGTGACAAACACACTGTCAGTACCGTGACAAACACACTGTCCAATACCAAGACAAACAGACTGTCAGTAACAAGACAAACAGACTGTCAGTACCAAGACAAACACACTGTCAGTACCAAGACAAACACACTGTCAGTACCAAGACAAACACACTGTCAGTACCAAGACAAACACACTGTCCAGTACCAAGACAAACACACTGTCAGTACCAAGACAAACAGACTGTCCAATACCAAGACAAACAGACTGTCCAATACCAAGACAAACACACTGTCAGTACCATGACAAACACACTGTCCAATACCAAGACAAACACACTGTCCAATACCAAGACAAACACACTGTCAGTAACAAGACAAACAGACTGTCAGTACCAAGACAAACACACTGTCAGTACCAAGACAAACACACTGTCAGTACCAAGACAAACAGACTGTCCAATACCAAGACAAACAGACTGTCCAATACCAAGACAAACACACTGTCAGTACCATGACAAACACACTGTCCAATACCAAGACAAACACACTGTCCAATACCAAGACAAACAGACTGTCAGTACCAAGACAAACACACTGTCCAATACCAAGACAAACAGACTGTCAGTACCAAGACAAACAGACTGTCCAATACCATGACAAACACACTGTCAGTACCAAGACAAACACACTGTCCAATACCAAGACAAACACACTGTCAGTACCATGACAAACACACTGTCCAATACCAAGACAAACACACTGTCCAATACCAAGACAAACACACTGTCAGTACTGTGACAAACACACTGTCAGTACCGTGACAAACACACTGTCCAATACCAAGACAAACAGACTGTCAGTAACAAGACAAACAGACTGTCAGTACCAAGACAAACACACTGTCAGTACCAAGACAAACACACTGTCAGTACCAAGACAAACAGACTGTCCAGTACCAAGACAAACACACTGTCAGTACCATGACAAACACACTGTCCAATACCAAGACAAACACACTGTCAGTGCCAAGACAAACACACTGTCCAATACCAAGACAAACACACTGTCCAGTACCAAGACAAACAGACTGTCCAGTACCAAGACAAACAGACTGTCCAATACCAAGACAAACACACTGTCAGTACCAAGACAAACACACTGTCCAGTACCAAGACAAACACACTGTCCAGTACCAAGACAAACAGACTGTCCAGTACCAAGACAAACAGACTGTCCAGTACCAAGACAAACACACTGTCCAATACCAAGACAGACACACTGTCCAATACCAAGACAGACACACTGTCAGTACCAAGACAAACACACTGTCAGTACCAAGACAAACAGACTGTCCAATACCAAGACAAACACACTGTCCAATACCAAGACAAACACACTGTCAGTACCAAGACAAACACTGTCCAATACCAAGACAAACACACTGTCAGTACCATGACAAACACACTGTCCAATACCAAGACAAACACACTGTCCAATACCAAGACAAACACACTGTCCAGTACCAAGACAAACAGACTGTCCAGTACCAAGACAAACACACTGTCAGTACCAAGACAAACACACTGTCCAGTACCAAGACAAACACACTGTCCAATACCAAGACAAACACACTGTCCAATACCAAGACAAACAGACTGTCCAATACCAAGACAAACAGACTGTCCAATACCAAGACAAACACACTGTCAGTGCCATGACAAACACACTGTCAGTGCCATGACAAACACACTGTCAGTGCCATGACAAACACACTGTCCAATACCATGACAAACACACTGTCCAATACCAAGACAAACACACTGTCAGTGCCATGACAAACACACTGTCCAATACCAAGACAAACACACTGTCCAATACCAAGACAAACACACTGTCAGTGCCATGACAAACAGACTGTCCAATACCATGACAAACACACTGTCCAATACCAAGACAAACACACTGTCAGTGCCAAGACAAACACACTGTCCAATACCAAGACAAACAGACTGTCAGTGCCATGACAAACACACTGTCCAATACCAAGACAAACAGACTGTCCAGTACCAAGACAAACAGACTGTCAGTGCCATGACCAACACACTGTCAGTGCCATGTCTGTGTTTCTCATGGATGAGGTAAATGTCTGATGTAGGATGAAGTTGTAATTGATGTCCTTTCTGTGTCTCTTGTTCAGTATTCGGAGTGTGATGCAGAAATACCTGGAGGAGAGAGATGAGCTGACCTTTGACAAAATCTTCAATCAGAAGATCGGTGAGTTTTATCCTTTTTCATCTTTAATTCGCTGTTGTCCACTAATAGTTGTTAAACCATGAAATAGCCTCAGCATATTAACACAACACACAACCTTAAACCTTCAGATAAATACAATACATAACTCCGACCTTAAAAAACTCATATAACACATGCTTACTGACAGAGTTACAGAGTCTGACCTGAGACCTTCTGTCACGGAGTGGTACAGTATATGCATGTGTGCTTTGTCCTCAAACCAGCGTCTAGGTGAAGTAAGATGAGCACTGTCTGTAAACTCCAACATTGAGTGTCACTGAGCCTCTCACAGGAGCAGTTTGATCGTCATTTGTCTAACTGTCCATTGTTTGTCACTGAGTGTGACAAAAAACTACCGTATTCTCCCAAGTTCCCTCAGCTTTCTGTAGCACTCCGTAACAAAGCTACGCTGTTGAGTTTACATTTAGATCAGTAATGCCTTTTACCCTTAAGGAGAGTAATGCGTATCAGTAATGCCTTTACCCTTAAGGAGAGTAATGTGTATCAGTAATGCCTTTACCCTTAAGGAGAGTAATGTGTATCAGTAATGCCTTTACCCTTAAGGAGAGTAATGTGTGCAGAGAGTCTTGGGAGGGGTAAAGCCCTTACCGTCTTCATTTCACATGGACACTGTTGTTTCTTCCATCACATGTCATGTTTGTATGTAAAGTGTGAAATGAAAGATTTTAGTAGATGATCACTACTACTATAAACTGTAAATTCTATTCATTGCCATGACAGTTTCAGAAAACATTCAACGAAGACGCGTATTGTAAAAAAAAAAAAAAGAAAAGAAGCGATGAAATGTTTATACCTTCCTCCTGATGGATTTTGGGAGACCTGGGTGGGCGTATCAGCACACTCAGTTCTGTTTTTGTGAAGCGGCATGCACCAGCCCATGTCTTGGTTTATGACGTTTTGTGACTGTTGGCTCAGGAACATGCTCCGTGACCTACTTGTGCCTCCTTTCAGTTGTTTTTAAATGTGGGGACACGTCAGACAGGCTGTTGTATAGAAGCCTCCATTTTTCAAGAACGAAACTCTCCCGTTGCTTCCCGTCACAGAGTGTTTAGCTGCTGTGGAGTAGTGCAGCCAGTCAGAGCAACTGTTAGGGCGGTGAGTAGTCAGAGAGGGAGAAAGGGACCAATCACAGGAGGAGAAAGGCAGGACTAAATGGCAGTTAATGTCTCAATGAAAATGACAGTTTATTGCAATGCTCCCAAAAATAATTGATTTGGGTTTTTCTTGACTGCCCAAATCTGGTGTCCTGACTACCATAACCTGCCTGTGAAGGACAAGGCAACAGCGAAAACGTAATAATGGCATTTATGATGTCCGTTTAGTAGTGTTGAATGAATTTTACCTCATGCTTGATCTTTCGCTATGGACACCAGCAGTGCTAGGTAGTAGTGATGGGAAGTTCAAATCTTTTTACTGACACAGATCTTTGAATCTCGTTCAGTAAAATGAATGAATCTTTTTTTCAAATCATCCATTCATTTCGTTCATTTGAGCTAGTGTGGCCCTGTAGCTGTCCTTTGAGTGACGACAGGAAGAGCATGGTTCTCAAACACTAAGAGAAACATGGTTTGCTTCACGTGGTAAAGTATAGCACACAAGCTCAGTTTTGTTAAGCTCTTATGCAGCCTTTTGGACCATAGCCTGCTGAGTTATCCAGCTAAAATGACTGCTTCAGTTACCCGGACAGGAACATTGCACCTATCGATAAAAAATATCTTTCTGTTTATCCTACGATACCTATTCACTTTAGCCTACCTGATCATTGAAGACCTGTAGTGTATGAACTCGTTCCAATGGAAAGGCAAATTAAATATCCATTCAGCAGCTACATTACACACAGCTAGCTACGGAAATGTTCTGGTCGACCAGCTAACGTTAGCAAGCTCTCCTCACCAGTAATAGTGGCATTGGTCATGTTACTGCTGTAACCACGTGAATAATGAACGAAAGACTCAGGCCCGGCGACCCGTAGTTATGATTTGTGAATGAATAAGCAGCAGTCATGTGACAAGTGAAGGGAAGACTCAGAGCCGAAAGACCTGTTCGTGAACGAATCGCGAACGAGCCTGTAGCTGTTTCAGACGAACGAAGCGAAATGAGTGGCACGCGTGTGTGGCCCAGGGAAAAATGAACAAATCACTCACTGAGATGACTCGTTACTCCCGAGTCATACAAAAAATGAGTTCAAAATGAACGAATCGTTCACGAATGGCACATCACCACTAGGTAGTGGTTACGTAGCTTTAGATAGAATTACTTTGAGTTTTCAGGGTAATGGAAGAAACATGCAGAGGGAAATGAAAATAGTTAGGAGATAATCACCTGAAAACGTGTCCCCAGGAGAAAGCAGCGTACCGTAGACCTAGAATGCATCCTGTCTGAACCACCTCTAAGGCCTATAGCAGAAGTTGTAGTCATTCAAATACTGACTCACAGTGCACCATGGGAGCCCAGCGGCCCTGCAGGCCTTGATTAACTTTACTTACTTCTAGGTCGCAAGTCCCAGTGGAGAACAGTCTGCTGTAGCATGCTCTCCTCTCTCTCGCTCTGTGTCTCCACCACCGTCTCCCTCACTCTGTCTTCACTTTTACATAGAAGAATTTATTTTACTGAAGACATTTCTGCAGGAGCTGGACGTAGCGTGAAACAGAGTCCTTTTGGGAGGGTCAAGGGTCAAGCTTCTGTTCATTTAAAAAATAGAATCGCCCACAAATCTGAGATTAATTGTAGATGAATTTGTGTCTCATGAGTTACTGCATTGTAAAGGGTTTTCTTTGCTCTAACATAGCTAAACAATGTATTTTCAACATCTGGTATTTTTTTTTTAATATATCTGATTCTGCAAGATCATTTTTCATAAATGTCATATTTTAGACATTAACAGGGACACAACTGTCATAGAACTGACAGGCCCCCTTTTTTGACAGCTCTGAATTGCTGTAGTCTAAACTCCTCACAGCCCTCACAGAAAGGCACTTGAGTGAGAGAGTCCAAACCGGGAACCCGCAGTCTTTGGTCAGTTGAGACAATATGAAATGGAACCGTATACATGTACGCACGCTCTGTGACTACTGTGGAGTATGGTACGGTTTTAAGTTGTGTAACATTCTAGTATTGAAATTAGGTACTTCATTGCATGGACAGTTATGATCTCAAAATCCTCAGTTTCAGAGTTTGTTGACTGGAAATTCGACCACTACTAAATAGGGGTGGGCGATGTTTCGATTATACTTGATGTATTGCAGCCTGTTCCACGTGGGATGTAGTAAATGACGATATCGTGAACATCGAGTACAAACTGTCACAGAATTGTTTTAAGCCACCGGCATGAGCCTTGCTTTTTCATCACCTCACTCGCCCTCTCCCTCTCACAGACACAAAAAGAAAAAAACTCACATACGTACATCACACACACTCGCCCGCCCAGCCAGACCACCCTCCTGGGCGAGTGTGTGTGATGTTTATAGGTGAGACGTGTGTTTTTGTATCTGGAGGGAACAGGGAAAGAGCCTGGAGAGAGCAAAAGAAGTAAAGCGCCAAAGCGAGTTTATGTGCGCTGAGTTCAGAAACGGTAATAGACGATGGAGGCGGACTTGGTTGTGATTTTCCCCTTTTTGCATGCAAGTTTAAAATTGTTTCAGTAGAAACCACTAACGAATATAAACAAGAGTGGTTTGATGCAAACACATGTTGCTGGAACTAGCAGAATCATCATACAGGTGTGACTGTATGCATCAAAGGGTTAAATTGAGCATTTATGAAGTGCTTTAGAGGAGATTTCAAAATATCAAGAGATATATCATGTATCGCGATATAGCCTAAAAATATCACAATATTATTTATATGCCATATCGCCCAGCCGTACTACTAAATGTGAAGAATGACACTCCCTTTTCTTGTGGTACAGTTTAAACTCTCTTTGGTAAGTGACTTATGCTAATGGAGCATGAAGATGAAAAGCCAAACTGCCCGCTGCACTACTGTATAGCGTGTGTGAATTTGAATGCCAAATGTCCAGGTTTTGCATGTGACCAGTAAGGAGTGATAAGGACACTTTCCCTGTTATCTTTCTCTGCTTTTCTTATTGAAGTGGGTGTATTTTTCTGGCTCAGCAGCACTGTTCTTTGTATCGTGTTTCACGGCTGCTCTTCTTCAGAGTCCTGCTTTTGAGTCGATTTTAATCATTCCAGATGAACAGTGCTTTAATTGTAATGGTTAAAGTGTGACTCATAGGCCATGTTTTCTTAGCACTGTGGAGGTGTTTCCAGGCGAGCGCAGGGACGACCAGTAGGGCGAGCGCAGGGACGACCCATAGGGCAGTGGATGCAGAGCCTGGCCTGTTGCGTACACTGGTGCACACAGTCTTTGTCAAGAGGAACTGACATCACAGCAATTCACACAGTGGATCAAAGAGCCATAATGCTCAGACTGTAAGCACTATTACTTCAAACAGCTCGATACACAACAGCAGGCCCAAACCCTGCACTCACTTTGCAGTGTAGTTGTTTGCCCGTTTTAGTGAACAAACTCCAGATGTGTATATTGTAGAGGAGCTCATTAAAGGGTCATGTTGAGCAGTTGGTCATATACATGCCCAGGTCTTTTGCTTGTTACCATATAGTCGTCCTGAGTTACTGTGGTCGTTCATACCAAGGACCTGCAGAAAGTTTAGTTATCATTGCCACCTATAATTCCTCCCTGCTCACCTGAAACCTGTTTAAACAGAACAAGAAGCTGTTCACACAGGACACGATTTTGTTTCTAAAGAGACAAACTAAGGTACAGTGGGAAATTTTATAAAAACTATGCACCAGATTCTACGCTGTATGTATGATTCTCCACTTGATCTTCTTCACAAGAAGATTATGGGAGCCTGGAGAAGCCATTTTAAATATTTTGAGGCAATTGCACGGCTGTGATTACCTGACGTTTTAATGAGAGATTAACAGGCACGTGGGCCCTTCTTTCCTTCTCTCTGATAGATCACAGTGGCATTGATAAGAAGCACTGCCATGCACATCTTAAGCATTTTTCAGGTCAGCACAGTTTGGGCTGTGTAACAGTCTGCTTGTCGTGTCCCTACTTATGAAAACTACTGAAACTCGGCAATCTCCTTGATACAAATGAGTTGTAGTTCCCTGCAGCGTATTCGGCTTTCTGTAAGTGTATTCGGCTTTCTGTAAGTGTATTCAGCTTTCTGTAAGTGTAGGCCTATTCGGCTTTCTGTAAGTGTATTCGGCTTTCTGTAAGTGTATTCGGCTTTCTGTAAGTGTATTCGGCTTTCTGTAAGTGTAGGCCTATTCAGCTTTCTGTAAGTGTAGGCCTATTCGGCTTTCTGTAAGTGTATTCGGCTTTCTGTAAGTGTATTCGGCTTTCTGTAAGTGTATTCGGCTTTCTGTAAGTGTATTCGGCTTTCTGTAAGTGTATTCGGCTTTCTGTAAGTGTATTCAGCTCTCTGTAAGTGTATTCAGCTTTCTGTAAGCCCTGACTGTCCTACCTGAGGTGCTTAGGGAGAAGGCGGTTTTCTGAAAGAATGGTCAGAATCGTTTAGATCACTGGTTTTGCCCATTCTGGCGCTCGGTCCAAACGTGACTGGACTTTGGTTCTGCTGGAACATCCCTGAAGAACTCTGCATTTGCAGAGTTAACGTCTGTAGACCTCCCAGGCCTTTCTGTCAGTTCTCTATGGTTTTTCTGTATTCTTACGCACTGTGATACTCTGACAACTCTGATGAAGCAGCCAGCCAGCCTGGCCTTGTACTCCCCTTCACACAGAAGGAATACTGGAAGGAGATGAGCAGGTTGCAGGATCCAGCGCGTCTGTGTTAATGCTCAGTGAACATGTACATGGGCAAAGCTCTGCAGTGTCAAGCTCATTCACATTCTGTCTTATCCAGTGTGAGTGACATATTAAGAGGATTTTAAGGAACGTTGCTTTAAAGAGCTAAGATGTTTTATGGACAAGGGTGGACATTATTGCTGTTGTTGGCTCTGGCTTTCAAATCCAAATTCAGTCTCGCTTTTCTTATCCCAGGATACCTCATTGAACTTTTCGTTCAATTGATTTGTTACACTGGCCTCACACCTCACTCCTTGGGAAAGGGGGGGGGGGGGGGGGGGGGGGGGGGGGGCAGGGTGTGCTGGGCAGCTGTGGGGGGAGTAGTGTTGCCTTATTGGAAAACTACCAGACCAAAATAACTGGTCACTGAACACTGAAAGCATAATGCAGGGGTGGCTGATGGCATTGTCAGTGATGTTGAACAGTTCATATGTGTAGGAGTGGGTATCACTGAAATATTTTCGATACCAGAACTGATACCTTGACTTCGATGCTGTTTCCTTAACGATACTTCTTGCGATACCAATTTTATGAAAACCATTTTAACAAAAAGACAATTACATGACACATTACAGTACAAATCTTTAGTTTTATTTTTCAGCTCCTTAGCATTTTTACACCCTCAAAGCAGTTTCATAACATAAAAAATATAAACCTGTTTACCACAACTTGAAGTTGTCTATTACCGTAATATCAATAAATAAAAATGTATGAAAGCCAGAATCAAACTGGGAACCATCAGATTACCAGACGACTGCTGTACCCCCTTAACCACTGCTGCCCCAACAAAAAGTATTAGAGTACAAAGCGCTCCAAGCTGAGCGCTTTTTTGACAGCTGACCAATCACATGCAGAGTAGTGAGACTTGTTGTTTCCCATAACAACCACCAAAAATGGAGGGGGTAGCAGTGGAAAAGTTAATTGTACTAGTTTCTGGGCACAATGAACTGTATGACATGACAGTTAAACTGTATGATAATATTCACCATAAAGAGGCTGTTTGGAGTCAAATTGGATCCCAAATTTGGAGTTTCTGGTAAGAGTTTGTGTTTACTGCTTGTCGTAGCAAAACTAGCCTGTTAGCTGTTGTTGTTCTGGCAACAAAAGACACTCTGAACTGCTTTTTGGAACAAACCATGCCAGTGTTTTTTCTCTACCTGAACAAATTGCTCTGGCCAGCGTTTTTCATCACAAAAGGTCGCTACATGTGAACACACCCTTAGACATTTTTATACCTACTATGCGACGCACAATGTAGTCAAGCCTCCCAAAATGCAAAAACACACACAAGCCCCATCTCTGGGCGTAACGTAGTGTTTTTCCTGCGTGCCTCTCTGACATGCTCATGTAACGTTACAGTGACAGTCAATCACCAGCATTATTAGATCTTGATGCAAGCATGCTGCATGCTTATTGGCGCACTGACGCTGATAAGATTTACTCCTTAGGTATTGAAATTTGGTACCAAATGACAAGGCGTTTTTCGATACTCGATTGTATCTAAGCAGTTTAGTCAGGTACCCAGCCCTACATATGGGTGACATGAGTAAGGCCTAGTCAGTCATAATACTCTAGCTGCAGTCACTCACCGGGTTAACGCTGTGTGTTCTCTTAGTGACAATCACAGCCTGCATTTTACACATCAAATGACTGGCAGTGCAAGCAGTAGGAGCATACAGCTGTTGTCTGCTTTTCGCCTTCCTCTCTCTGCTGTTTACCTCACTGTGTCCCTCCTTTCTCTACTCCTGTCTCTGCCCTCCTCTTACCCCTCCCCCTGTATTTACTCATGTATCTTCAGTAGCCATAAGACAGCCCATGTCCACACACACACACACACACACACACACACACACAGACGTACTGTCAGCATCGTTTGGCTTCATGTTCCTCTCTTGGTTTGGGCAGATTTTCTTACATGCTAGATAGAGGTCACACACTAATTAGCACAGTGCTTTTAAATACTCTCCTGCAGCAAGAATCAGGAAGTGTCACAGGTTTTGGGAATCGGGAGCAGAGAACGGTTTGGAAGTGTCACAGGTTTTGGGAATCGGGAGCAGAGAACGGTTTGGAAGTGTCACAGGTTTTGGGAATCGGGAGCAGAGAACGGTTTGGAAGTGTCACAGGTTTTGGGAATCGGGTGCAGAGAACGGTTTGGAAGTGTCACAGGTTTTGGGAATCGGGTGCAGAGAACGGTTTGGAAGTGTCACAGGTTTTGGGAATCGGGAGCAGAGAACGGTTTGGAGGTGTCACAGGTTTTGGGAATCGGGAGCAGAGAACGGTTTGGAAGTGTCACAGGTTTTGGGAATCGGGAGCAGAGAATGGTTTGGAAGTGTCACAGGTTTTGGGAAAGTCCAACTCCTGTCTCATTCTCTCCCACTCCTCCTCCCTCCCTCCTCCACATCTCTCTCCTTTTCCATCTGTTAGAGTTCTGGAATGGATATTGGAGAGTTTTGTGTTGCTTAGCAACTGCTGTTGCCATGGGAACCTTGAAGAAATCCCATGTTTGCTTTGCAACTGGGAAAATGAAATTAATTAAAGTATGAATAAAAAGTTGATGGAAAAGGAGATATAGCAAGGGAAATAGTCCTTACATTAGACTCACAGATAAAGCCTGTTATCTGCTTTATAAATGACATTCGTTGTCAGGCTTGACCTAAAGCCCGACCCGAGTCAGTGTTCAGTTTTGCTTCCTGCACGTTAAATGAGTGCTGTTTTTTTCCGGATATTGTGCTTGAATTTGAAAAAAACAAAAGGTGTTTGTCCTCATCAGAAATCAGGGTGTGTGTGTGTTTCTGTTATGACTGGTGATTGTGATATGAATGCACGTGTGTGTATGCGTATGCATTGTAATGTCACGTTAATTGACGGTGCTTTGATCCACCAGAACCCTTAATTGCCCTGGGATTGGGAGGATTAATTAGCCAGTCAATGTCATTATTTCCACTCCACTGCCCCCCCCCCCCCCCCCCCCCCCCCCCCCGTGGCCCTCACATTGCCTCTGTGTTGACCAGAGTCAGTTATATAAACAACAGTGGGAACAAACCGCCTGGCCTGCTACTCTGAGAGACTACTCTTCAATTCCCAGAGCCGCCTGGACCCGTGGGAGTGGCTTACAAGACCCAGTCACACTGGCAGCCTGGACCCGTGGGAGTGGCTTACAAGACCCAGTCACACTGGCAGCCTGGACCCGTGGGAGTGGCTTACAAGACCCAGTCACACTGGCAGCCTGGACCCGTGGGAGTGGCTTACAAGACCCAGTCACACTGGCAGCCTGGACCCGTGGGAGTGGCTTACAAGACCCAGTCACACTGGCAGCCCGGACCCGTGGGAGTGGCTTACAAGACCCAGTCACACTGGCAGCCTGGACCTGGGAGGGGAGGGAGCTTCACATCCAAATGACTCCATTTGGACCCGGTCCCTATAAACATCCCGGTGGACCCATCATTGGACAGGCTCTTTCATCCAGAACACTTGTGCCCATGCCAGTCTCTGTGTCTTGTCTCTCTCTGATTCGCTCTGTTTCTGTCAGTGCCGCCTTCTCCCCTCCCTCACTTACTCTGTGGGTTGGTTGTGTCGTTGGCTTTAGGCCCAGGTGTGTTTGAGTTC
Source organism: Chanos chanos (assembly GCF_902362185.1). NCBI lineage: Eukaryota > Metazoa > Chordata > Actinopteri > Gonorynchiformes > Chanidae > Chanos > Chanos chanos. The sequence goes on from NC_044497.1 coordinate 58,292,836, forward strand.
TCTCTCTCATTGGACTGTTTGCTCCTCAGGCAGTCTCAGGGTCATTAACATGTTAACCTGATAATGGTAGCCATTAACATGTTAAACTCTCACTCAGCAAAGCTCATCTAGACATGCAGATAAGTCTTGGTCTTAGAAGCTCATTTTTATGAATGTAATGCAGACACAGCCACATACACATGCTGCCCACGATACATTGCTGCATTTTTGAGGACAGATCGTGAAACTTTTTGGATGAGGTGAAAAATATACCATTCTGAGGGGTTCTCTAAAAACACAGACTTTCACCCATTGTTCTCTGTAATTTGTCATTCTAGAAAAGCAAGAGTAATACTGGCCAAAGTGGAACTTCTGTATTTGCTTCACAGTTGTGAGTTAGGTTGATTTAAGTTTGTTTATTTATCTGGAACCTGCGAGTGTTCAGTAATGGCTTTGTCCACCATCCTTTGTCAGACAGCCCAGACCTACCAGCAGTTTCCTGGAACAGAGCGTGCTGCTCTCTGGGTACAGTTTACTGTAGGCGCTCGAATCAGCCACTGGAAATGACTACATTTGTGGATTGCGACTATTTCCTACCACTAATCATGTTATTTGATGGTGGCTGTATTGCTTGTCAAACCGTGAGGTGAGAGAGGGGGTTGGGTGCAAGTTTGTGCTGTATGGGGTTAAAATTGGTTTTGAGGGTGGAGACTGTAGGTGGAGCAGTTACCCTGTGGGTGTGGTAGGTTTCAGATTGAATAGGAAAGGACTGTATGCTTAATAGTTGTTTTTGATGGATAATATACAACTTGTCATTTCTCTCCTTTGTCATGGAGAATACGTAACTTTGTTCTGCTGAGGCATTTGTTCACCACACAGCAGAGGACAGTGGGTCCATCTTTAGGCCTAAAGGAGGGGGTCAGTGTGTATGTAGTTGGACTGATGGAGGGAGTCAGTCTGTGTGTGTGTGTATGTAGTTGGACTGATGGAGGGAGTCAGTCTGTGTGTGTATGTAGTTGGACTGATGGAGGGAGTCAGTCTGTGTGTGTGTGTATGTAGTTGGACTGATGGAGGGAGTCAGTCAGTCAGTGTGTGTGTGTATGTAGTTGGACTGATGGAGGGAGTCAGTCTGTGTGTGTGTATGTAGTTGGACTGATGGAGGGAGTCAGTCTGTGTGTGTGTATGTAGTTGGACTGATGGAGGGAGTCAGTCTGTGTGTGTGTGTATGTAGTTGGACTGATGGAGGGAGTCAGTCTGTGTGTGTGTGTATGTAGTTGGACTGATGGAGGGAGTCAGTCAGTCAGTGTGTGTGTGTATGTAGTTGGACTGATGGAGGGAGTCAGTCAGTGTGTGTGTATGTAGTTGGACTGATGGAGTCAGTCAGTCAGTGTGTGTGTGTGTGTAGTTGGACTGATGGAGGGAGTCAGTGTGTGTGTGTGTAGTTGGACTGATGGAGGGAGTCAGTCTGTGTGTGTGTGTGTAGTTGGACTGATGGAGGGAGTCAGTCTGTGTGTGTATGTAGTTGGACTGATGGAGGGAGTCAGTCTGTGTGTGTATGTAGTTGGACTGATGGAGGGAGTCAGTCTGTGTGTGTATGTAGTTGGACTGATGGAGGGAGTCAGTCTGTATGTGTATGTAGTTGGACTGATGGAGGGAGTCAGTCAGTGTGTGTGTGTATGTAGTTGGACTGATGGAGGGAGTCAGTCTGTGTGTGTGTGTGTGTGTATGTAGTTGGACTGATGCCATTTCGTCAGCCTGTGAGAAGAGTCAGATCAGCAGCCTTTCTTTCTGAACATGACTTCAGCGCCTCAGAGCTCATGTTCTGCTCAGCCTGTGTGTGGTGATGTGGGGACCTGAGATCAGAGTCTGTGTGCGTTTTCTCCTGTCTTTGCTGTGAATGATTAGGAGTGAAACTGCTGTAAGAGCAGTGTTTGAGAGAGCGAGCTGTGTGTGGGTTGGAGTGATGACAATTAGACCTAAAATAAACTGAGACTGTTGGCAGAGTTCACTGTGTGTGTGCTCTGAGCATGTGTGTAGTTGACTTAGGGTGAATAAAGCTGAATTTTTTGGGGAGGGGGTGTCAGAGGGGGCGTGTTGTTTAAGTGAGAGACTTCAGAACAGGTGTGGGTGTTTGTACGTATTTGATTGGGGGTGTAGGAGCCTATGTGTGCTTACACAGAGGTGTGTGGTTGTGTGTGTAGTTGAGGTGGTGTGAAGGGGGTTGTGTGTGTAGTTGAGGTGGTGTGAAGGGGGTTGTGTGTGTAGTTGATTGTATGTGTGTGTAGTTGAGGTGGTGTGAAGGGGGTTGTGTGTGTAGTTGAGGTGGTGTGAAGGGGGTTGTGTGTGTAGTTGATTGTATGTGTGTGTAGTTGAGGTGGTGTGAAGGGGGTTGTGTGTGTAGTTGAGGTGGTGTGAAGGGGGTTGTGTGTGTAGTTGATTGTATGTGTGTGTAGTTGAGGTGGTGTGAAGGGGGTTGTGTGTGTAGTTGAGGTGGTGTGAGGGTGTGTGTGTGTGTAGTTGAGGTGGTGTGAAGGGGTTTGTGTGTGTGTAGTTGAGGTGGTGTGAGGGGGGTTTGTGTGTGTGTAGTTGAGGTGGTGTGAGGGGGGTTTGTGTGTGTAGTTGAGGTGGTGTGAGGGGGGTTTGTGTGTGTGTAGTTGAGGTGGTGTGAGGGTGTGTGTGTGTGTAGTTGAGGTGGTGTGAAGGGGGTTTGTGTGTGTGTAGTTGAGGTGGTGTGAAGGGGGTTTGTGTGTGTAGTTGAGGTGGTGTGAGGGGGGTTTGTGTGTGTGTAGTTGAGGTGGTGTGAGGGGGGTTTGTGTGTGTAGTTGAGGTGGTGTGAGGGGGGTTTGTGTGTGTGTAGTTGAGGTGGTGTGAAGGGGGTTGTGTGTGTAGTTGAGGTGGTGTGAAGGGGGTTGTGTGTGTAGTTGAGGTGGTGTGAAGGGGGTTTGTGTGTGTGTAGTTGAGGTGGTGTGAAGGGGGTTTGTGTGTGTAGTTGAGGTGGTGTGAGGGGGGTTGTGTGCGTAGTTGAGGTGGTGTGAAGGGGGTTGTGTGTGTAGTTGAGGTGGTGTGAAGGGGTTTGTGTGTGTGTGTAGTTGAGGTGGTGTGAGGGGGGTTGTGTGTGTAGTTGAGGTGGTGTGAAGGGGGTTGTGTGTGTAGTTGATTGTATGTGTGTGTAGTTGAGGTGGTGTGAAGGGGGTTGTGTGTGTAGTTGAGGTGGTGTGAGGGTGTGTGTGTGTGTAGTTGAGGTGGTGTGAAGGGGTTTGTGTGTGTGTAGTTGAGGTGGTGTGAGGGGGGTTTGTGTGTGTGTAGTTGAGGTGGTGTGAGGGGGGTTTGTGTGTGTAGTTGAGGTGGTGTGAGGGGGGTTTGTGTGTGTGTAGTTGAGGTGGTGTGAGGGTGTGTGTGTGTGTAGTTGAGGTGGTGTGAAGGGGGTTTGTGTGTGTGTAGTTGAGGTGGTGTGAAGGGGGTTTGTGTGTGTAGTTGAGGTGGTGTGAGGGGGGTTTGTGTGTGTGTAGTTGAGGTGGTGTGAGGGGGGTTTGTGTGTGTAGTTGAGGTGGTGTGAGGGGGGTTTGTGTGTGTGTAGTTGAGGTGGTGTGAAGGGGGTTGTGTGTGTAGTTGAGGTGGTGTGAAGGGGGTTGTGTGTGTAGTTGAGGTGGTGTGAAGGGGGTTTGTGTGTGTGTAGTTGAGGTGGTGTGAAGGGGGTTTGTGTGTGTAGTTGAGGTGGTGTGAAGGGGGTTGTGTGCGTAGTTGAGGTGGTGTGAGGGGGGTTGTGTGCGTAGTTGAGGTGGTGTGAAGGGGGTTGTGTGTGTAGTTGAGGTGGTGTGAAGGGGTTTGTGTGTGTGTGTAGTTGAGGTGGTGTGAGGGGGGTTTGTGTGTGTGTGTAGTTGAGGTGGTGTGAGGGGGGTTTGTGTGTGTGTAGTTGAGGTGGTGTGAAGGGGTTTGTGTGTGTAGTTGAGGTGGTGTGAAGGGGGTTTGTGTGTGTGTAGTTGAGGTGGTGTGAGGGTGTGTGTGTGTGTAGTTGAGGTGGTGTGAGGGGGGTGTGTGTGTGTGTAGTTGAGGTGGTGTGAGGGGGGTTTGTGTGTGTGTGTAGTTGAGGTGGTGTGAGGGGGGTTTGTGTGTGTGTAGTTGAGGTGATGTGAGGGGGGTTTGTGTGTGTGTAGTTGAGGTGGTGTGAAGGGGGTTGTGTGTGTAGTTGAGGTGGTGTGAGGGGGTTTGTGTTTGTGTAGTTGAGGTGATGTGAGGGGGGTTTGTGTGTGTGTGTGTGTGTGTGTGTAGTTGAGGTGGTGTGAAGGGGGTTGTGTGTGTGTGTGTAGTTGAGGTGGTGTGAGGGGGGGTTTGTGTGTGTAGTTGAGGTGGTGTGAAGGGGGTTGTGTGTGTAGTTGAGGTGGTGTGAGGGGGGGTTTGTGTGTGTGTAGTTGAGGTGGTGTGAAGGGGGTTGTGTGTGTAGTTGAGGTGGTGTGAAGGGGTTTGTGTGTGTGTGTAGTTGAGGTGGTGTGAGGGGGGTTGTGTGTGTAGTTGATTGTATTTGTGTGTAGTTGAGTATTTTGAGTGCTGTAGCAGGGTTCTGCTGTCCTGTCTGTTTGTCTTGTTCTGGGTAAGGGCCCTTGGGAGCACAGGAAGTGTGCTGGTGTGATAAATGAGGCATGTTTGGCCTGCTCATACACTTCCTCTCACTCAACATGTGGCTGGTGGCGTGTGTGGGGACAGTTAGTACATGCCTGTGTACCTGTGTTAGTGGTAGTGTTAGTACGTGCTTCTGTACTTGTGTTAGTGGTTATGTTAGTACGTGCCTGTGTACTTGTGTGAGCGGTAATGTTAGTATGTGGCTTCTGTCCTTTTGTTAGTAGTAATGTTAGTACGTGGCTGTATACTTGTGTTAGTAGTAATGTTAGTACGTGGCTGTATACTTGTGTTAGTAGTAATGTTAGTACGTGCCTGTGTACTTGTGCGAGCGGTAATGTTTGTATGTGGCTGTGTACTTGTGTGAGCGGTAATGTTTGTATGTGCCTGTGTACTTGTGCGAGCGGTAATGTTTGTATGTGGCTGTGTACTTGTGCGAGCGGTAATGTTTGTATGTGGCTGTGTACTTGTGTGAGCGGTAATGTTTGTATGTGCCTGTGTACTTGTGCGAGCGGTAATGTTTGTATGTGGCTGTGTACTTGTGTGAGCGGTAATGTTTGTATGTGGCTGTATACTTGTGTTAGTAGTAATGTTAGTACGTGCCTGTGTACTTGTGCGAGCGGTAATGTTTGTATGTGGCTGTGTACTTGTGTGAGCGGTAATGTTTGTATGTGCCTGTGTACTTGTGCGAGCGGTAATGTTTGTATGTGGCTGTGTACTTGTGTGAGCGGTAATGTTTGTATGCGGCTGTGTACTTGTGTTTGTAGTAATGTTTGTATGTGGCTGTGTACTTGTGAGTTGGCACCTTTTTGCTTTTGTGGTTTGTTGTTTATGTATGCTGAGACATCATAAGCATGGTCCAGTGATTCAGTGAATACAGCTTGTTCTGGCATATTTAGGCTGGGAATACACACACACTCAGGAAACACTTTGAGATTCACCGTACACACACACACACACACACAGGAGGAATGCTCAGAGAGATGTGTCACATACATACACACATGCACACAGGGGGAACACTCAGAGATGTTTCACGTACAAACACCCCACCACTGGGAGAACATGTGTGGCCTGGCTTTATATGTAAAGAGTCTAACAGCCAATGAACAGTCTAAACAGGCCTCTCTTGTTTTTGATGTATTGCATTTATTGATGTGTTGCATGAAGCGGACACCATCTGTATCCAAACAAGTTGACAAACATGGTTTGTATCAGGGATTGGTGTCTGTGTAGAGCAATGGTCCGGAAGTGTGGAGGACTAGAGGAGAAGACTGCAGGAGAGATAAGACTGAAAAGGAAGACAGGGACACAGGAAGATAGGACAGAAAAAAGTTGGGAGAGAAGGCCTTGCTTGTTTATTTGTGTGTGTGTGTGTGTGTGTGTGTGTGTGTGTTTGTGTTGTGTGTGTCTGTGTGTCATTGATCTAAAGGAAATCTTCAGAATAAAAGTTGTTGGCAAATATGAGAACACTTGCCTTTGATTGTGTGATGTGCAGGTTTAGCCTTAGTGCTGCCTGCCCTCGCTCTCTGATCGCTGTTCACTGCTGCGTCTGTGTGTCAGCATCAGTCTGTTCTTAATCCCCAGAAAGATAATTCTGCTGTGATCCAATTAGTCCTTACATTGCCCACCTATTTTAACAACAGTAATCAGCTTGTGTTAATGCCACAGGTGATGTAGTGCGGAAGAGGTGAAAACAGTTCCAGCCCTGGTATTATAACTGGCCAAGCACACGTAACAGCCTCTGACACTGTCTCCATCTCAAATCACTGCACCGTGCACTCAGTGGGCTGTCATTACAGGGCACACTCACTGCACCACACACTCACTGCACCACACACTCACTGCACCACACACTCACTACACCGTGCACTCACTGCACCACACACTCTCACACTCACTGCACCACACACTCACTGCACCACGCACTCTCACACTCACTGCACCACACACTCACTACACCGTGCACTCACTGCACCACGCACTCTCACACTCACTGCACCACACACTCTCACACTCACTGCACCACACTCTCACTACACCGTGCACTCACTGCACCACGCACTCTCACACTCACTGCACCACACACTCACTGCACCACGCATTCTCACACTCACTGCACCACACACTCACTACACCGTGCACTCACTGCACCACGCACTCTCACACTCACTGCACCACACACTCTCACACTCACTGCACCACACACTCACTACACCGTGCACTCACTGCACCACGCACTCTCACACTCACTGCACCACACACTCACTGCACCACGCACTCTCACACTCACTGCACCACACACTCACTACACCGTGCACTCACTGCACCACGCACTCTCACACTCACTGCACCTCACACTCACTGCACCTCACACTCACTGCACCACACACTCACTGCACCACACACTCACTACACCGTGCACTCACTACACCGTGCACTCACTGCACCACGCACTCTCACACTCACTGCACCACGCACTCTCACGCTCACTGCACCACACGCTCACTGCACCACACGCTCACTGCACCACGCGCTCACTGCACCACGCGCTCACTGCACCACGCACTCTCACACTCACTGCACCACACACTCACTACACCGTGCACTCACTGCACCACGCACTCTCACACTCACTGCACCTCACACTCACTGCACCACACACTCACTGCACCACACACTCACTGCACCACACACTCACTACACCGTGCACTCACTACACCGTGCACTCACTGCACCACGCACTCTCACACTCACTGCACCACGCACTCTCACGCTCACTGCACCACACGCTCACTGCACCACACGCTCACTGCACCACGCGCTCACTGCACCACACGCTCACTGCACCACACACTCACTGCACCACACGCTCTCACGCTCACTGCACCACGCGCTCACTGCACCACACGCTCTCACGCTCACTGCACCACACACTCACTGCACCACACACTCTCACGCTCACTGCACCACACACTCTCACGCTCACTGCACCACACACTCACTGCACCGCGCACTCTCACACTCACTGCACCACACACTCTCACGCTCACTGCACCACGTACTCACTGCACCACACTCTCACTGCACCGCGCACTCTCACTGCACCGCACTCTCACTGCACCGCACTCTCACTGCACCGCACTCTCACTGCACCACGCGCACTCTCACTGCACCACGCACTCTCACGCTCACTGCACCACGCGCTCACTGCACCACGCGCTCACTGCACCACGCGCTCACTGCACCACGCGCTCACTGCACCACACACTCTCATGCTCACTGCACCACACACTCACTGCACCACGCACTCTCACGCTCACTGCACTACGCACTCACTGCACCACGCGCTCACTGCACCACGCGCTCACTGCACCACACGCTCTCACGCTCACTGCACCACACGCTCTCACGCTCACTGCACCACACGCTCTCACGCTCACTGCACCACGCGCACTCTCACTGCACCACGCGCACTCTCACTGCACCACGCGCACTCTCACTGCACCACGCGCACTCTCACTGCACCGCACGCTCACTGCACCGCGCACTCTCACGCTCACTGCACCACGCACTCACTGCACCACGCGCTCACTGCACCACGCGCTCACTGCACCACGCGCTCACTGCACCAGGCACTCTCACACTCACTGCATCGCATGCTCGCTGCACTGTACTCTCGCACGCTCACTGTACCATGTACTCACTATAAAAGCTCACTGTACCATGTACTCAGTATAAAAGCTCACTGTACCATGTACTCAGTATAAAAGCTCACTGTACCATGTACTCAGTATAAAAGCTCACTGTACCATGTACTCACTATAAAAGCTCACTGTACCATGTACTCAGTATAATAGCAAAAAAAGTTTGGAACTATAAAAGTCACACTACAAAATGCCTCTTTGTGCATGTTAAGCGCTCTGTTGTGAACCTGAGTATGCACACATGGGTACATGCGCACACACACACACACACACACACACACACACCGGAGTGTGCACACTCACTCACTCCTCTCTCTCTCTCTCCCTCTTCCTCTTCCCCTCCCCCTCCTCTCACAGTGACTGGGGCCCAGTGTTGCTATGGGAACAACATGGCTCATCTCTGCTGACTGTTTTTGATCAAAATTTTTTTCTTTGTTTCTTCCTTCTGCTTCTTCTCCTTCCCTTCCAGTGAGCACCACCTCACGAGCCTGTGAAGGCAGAAGTCCTTTAGCACTGGGACCTCTGCAGAGTCTTTGCTCTCTGTTTGGGTGTTGTGTGGTGGTCCGGACTTTGAGGAAGAGGCCATTTGGTTGTAGCAGGTTTGGCGGGGGAGGCCGCGCAGTGACGGATTGCTTGAATTGGACATGTCGCATCTCTCTCGTGATTAGAGCTAATCCTCTCAACAATCTGACTAATCTGGGCTTGTCAGGTTAACTGTCGTTGTCATTGTTGTCCTCTTCCATTCAGCTCTTCTCCCTTATTGCTTTGCATTCCTACGTAGAAAGCGAGTCTGAGACGCTGAGTGGGGCTGATCCAGATTAACACTGTTTTTCTTTTTTTTAACACCAGAACCCAAACACTGTTACATCAGAGTTGTCAGGTTGTGATTTTGGTGTCAGGTGAGATAACTGTAGTGGTGTTTACATTCTAAAGCTGATTGATGGAGGAATAACTGTAGTGGGGTTTACATTCTAAAGCTGATTGATGGAGGAATAACTGTAGTGGGGTTTACATTCTAAAGCTGATTGATGGAGGTTCCCAGGGTTTGCTGACTGTGGTTTATGAATGATAAAATTTTTCACTGTGCCTTTTGTCGCCGCAATAAAACATTGTAAGTGTTACCTTTTGTGTCAGTTCCCATACACATTGCTAATTTCTTAAGTAAATGATTGTAAACAGGAATAAAGGTTCAGGGGAGGGGGACTGCTCTGCCGGTCACGCACCTGTCACGGCACAGGACGGCAGGCGCGGAGCCAATGGACGGGCCTGACGGGCCTAGGCCCCGCCCAAAAGATAGATAGGCCCCCGAGTTAGGATGGAATTATTTAATTTAATACTAAAAAACAAAAATGTTGTTTGTTAAACTGGTTGATAATGTAGGCCTAACTAAAATATCACAAATCCTCCTGAAATAAAGAAGACGTGATCTAATTTTTTATTTGTATAATGCTTGATGGGTTTGACTGACAGCTGTATTAGCCAATTAACAAGTTTGGTTTCGACTTTGTGGTTCCAGCGACCTTCAACAGGAGATAGCGGCTGGTTTTCCATCCAACACGTTCGCATGTTTTAAGCGCATTCGTGAAAATTCGGCTAAGGAAAGGTCTGTGCATGTTTCCATCAGCTGTGTTATGCGGATTATAAATGTACACCCTCCTCATCACAGGAGGAATTGTGAATAACTATGGGTTTACAGCTTGAAGGCAAATTTAAGGGAAATTCGTGATAAAATCGCAACAAAGCCCTTGCTGATGTGACTAAATCTGTTTCCCTAGACCAGTATCATTGTACCCTACGCTAATCACCTCTTTCCAGCCAATGCATTTCTTATGCCACTTAAAAGATTTGATGAGAAGTTTAAGTGTTAAATTTGTATGAAACAGTTGGGTGGAAACTCAGCCAGTGTTGTGACAGCGTTATATTGTGCGTTTGTTGTGACGGGGCATGCGTTTTACGCTACTTCTGGTTAAAGTGGGCTTGGTGACTGTGGGCTTGGTGACAGTGGGCTTGGTGACAGTGGGCTTGGTGACAGTGAGCTTGGTTAAAGTGGGCTTGGTGACAGTGGGCTTGGTGACAGTGGGCTTGGTGAATAGCCTAAAAATGCGGCAGTATTTTGTGGTTTACCACATATTCAGTTTCAGTGTAAACAAAGAACGGAACATTGGACTGGCTTGGTTATTGAGTACGCTGCAGTTGCGACTGGGGGTGTCTGACCTGTCATTCAGTTCAGCAGTAGGTTATATAGAATGTGTAGGCCAGTGATGGACCGTGAGTGAAAGTCATTCCCGCTCACTTTTGCCGAGGCCTGTCCGAAAATAAATCTCCGGCTACACCACTGCAGGACGTGTTTCTCGGAGATGTTTTAACATTTTGATTCGGAACGCCGATGCACCGATAGCTAAAGCGCTGTTCCCAGCCATGCTTTGGCTGCACTCTTTACAATAAACGCAAAGAATAATGTTGGCCATTATATCATATCTGAGCCACTGAAGTTGGACAAGCTGTTCTTTACAAAAGGCAGATATTCTGGCCTTTTTGTATGTAGTAAGCTCTGGCTCGGAGTCAGAAGGGGCCATCTCCGCTGAAGACGTTGGGTCAGGATTAGGCATCTTACCGGGGACAGTGGGCACAGGTGGTGGAGTGGTACCTATGATGTGGGGTCTGGGCTGGGCCCTTCAGGGCCGGGGACAGGTGTAACGGTCACCGCAGCATTTCTCTTGATGAAAAAACAATAAATAGTTCTCTTCATTTTCAATTACTGTTATGTTTTAAGGTTGTGATGTTTTGAGCAGGAGCACAGCGCGCGCTTTCACACATACACACATGCCTTATTTTTTTCACCACCCGCATTCGGCAAAGAAGAATATCAGGGTCAGAGCCAATCAGAGGCAGTGTAGGGTGGGTCTTTGCAGAGAGCAGGTGGGGAAAAAAAGAAAAAACGCTGCATGCACGCACACACGCACACACACACGTACACACACACACACAAAGATATACACACACACACACACACACACACACACATACACAAAGACATACACACACACACACACACATACACACAAAGACACACACACACACATACACAAAGACACACACACACACACACACACACACACACACATATACACAAAGACACACACACACACATACACAAAGACACACACACACACACACACACATATACACAAAGACACACACACACACATACACACACACACATATACACAAAGACACACACACACACATACATACAGAGACACACACACACATACACAGAGACAGACCTGCTAAATGTCGGGCGCACCAGTGCAACCAGTGAAAATGTTTAGTCGCACTTGACAGATTTTTGGTCACATGGTGCGACCAAAATGGTCGCACTCTGGAGCAATGACTTGAGATTTTGTTTTGAAAATTTCAGAACACATTCAATCTCAGTGCATTGCTGAAAACCAAATACAAGAGCCTGTCAGCATTTCTTAAAACATTTCTACAAATAATTTGTCTGGTCTCTCTTTCTGTCTTGTCCAGGATTCCTTCTGTTTAAGGATTTCTGTATGAATGAGATCGATGAAGCAGTGCCCCAGCTGAAGTTCTATGAGGAGGTGAGAAACAGTTGACTCTGATGCTTTGCCTTGGAGTGATTTGTCTGGGCTGGCCTAACACCAAGCCCAAGTTCAATTTTCTCTGCTCTGACATGACAATGCCTCAGATGTACAAATATTTCTATGTTAAATGAGAAATGGGTGTGTGTGCGTGTGTGCGTGTCAGAGGAAAGGTTGCGTGATTGTCTCTCAGATTTCATTAATCCTCTTCGTGCAGATAAAGGAGTATGAGAAGTTGGACTGCGAGGAGGAGAGGTTGACCCGGAGTCGACAGATATACGATGGCTACATCATGAAGGAACTTCTGTCCTGTTCGCATGTAAGACCCATGGTGACAACTCACAGTGTCACTGTTAATTCACTGCTCGGTCACCAAATCACCTCTCTCACAATAACCTCACACAATCACCAATAAATCACCTTGCACAATCACCAATAAATCAGCTTGCACAATCACCATTAAATCACCACTCACAGTCACCATTAAATCACCTCTCACACAATCACCATTAAATCACCACTCACACAATCACAATTAAATAAACCTTACACAGTCACCATTAAATCACCTTACACAGTCACCATTAAATCACCTCACACAATCACCATTAAATCACCTCACACAATCACCATTGAAATGAAAATAAATAAAATTAAAAAATCACCACTCACACTATCACCATTAAATCACCTCTCACACAATCACCATTAAATCACCACTCACACAGTCACCATTAAATCACCTCACAGTCACCATTAAATCACCTCTCACACTATCACCATTAAATCACCTCTCACACAATCACCATTAAATCACCACTCACACAATAACCATTACATCACCTCTCACACAATCACCATTAAATCACCAGTCTCACAATCACCATTAAATCACCTCACACAATCACCATTAAATCACCTCACACAATCACCATTAAATCACCTCTCACAGTCACCATTAAATCACCTCTCACAATCACCATTAAATCACCACTCACACAGTCACCATTAAAATAAAAAATAAATAAATAAAAAAATAAAATAAAAAAATCACCACTCACAGTCACCATTAAATCACCTCACACAATCACCATTAAATCACTTCTCACACAATAACCATTAAATCACCTCTCAGTCACCATTAAAATAAAAAAGAAACTGCTATTTTCATTGACTGTTAAATCACCATTTATACTATCACAATGAAATCACCACTCACTCTAATCCAGTTAATCACCATTCACCCTTTACCATTAAACAGCCACTCAGCTAGTGACTTTAAGTTATGACTTTTCATTGAATTTTACAGATATTGGGTAATAATTGCTTAAGTCTCTTAATGCCCATGTTAGTGGTCCAGCAAATATATCAGATGAGAATTATTTCTGGTTTTGGGACATGGCTAGGGAAGTTGTATGACAAGGACCCTCTTGTCAATACAGTGAAACTGAGTCAGGACCTCTGTGACATGCTCCCCCCCCCCCCCCCCCCCCCCCAGTTCTTTACCCTTTAAATAGTGAGGTTCCATCACACAGTGACTGCCTTACTCTAATAACTCTAATACACCCCGTTATACTATGACTACATTATTATAATAACTGTAATACACCACATTACACTATGACTACAGTATTATAATAACTCTACTACACCACATTAAACTATGACTACGTTATTATAATAGCTCTGATATACCACGTTACACTATGACTACATTATTATAATAACTCTAATACACCCCGTTATACTATGACTACGTTATTATAATAACTCTAATACACCACATTACACTATGACTACAGTATTATAATAACTCTACTACACCACATTAAACTATGACTACGTTATTATAATAGCTCTAATATACCACATTACACTTTGACTACATTATTAGAATAACTGTAATACACCCTGTTACACTATGACTACATTATTATAATAACTCTAATACACCCTGTTACACTATGACTACAGTATTATAATAGCTCTAATACACCACATTAAACTATGACTACGTTATTATAATAGCTCTAATATACCACATTACACTATGACTACATTATTATAATAACTGTAATACACCCTGTTACACTATGACTACATTATTATAATAACTGTAATACACCACGTTACACTATGACTACATTATTATAATAGCTCTGATATACCACGTTACACTATGACTACATTATTATAATAACTCTAATACACCCCGTTATACTATGACTACGTTATTATAATAACTCTAATACACCCTGTTACACTATGACTACGTTATCATAATAACTCTAATACACCCTGTTACACTATGACTACATTATTATAATAACTCTGATAGTGTAATGTGGTATATGACTACATTATTATAATAGCTCTGATATACCACATTACACTATGACTACATTATTATAATAACTCTAATACACCCCGTTACACTATGACTACGTTATCATAATAACTCTAATACACCTTGTTACACTATGACTACGTTATTATAATAGCTCTGATATACCACATTACACTATGACTACATTATTATAATAACTCTAATACACCCCGTTACACTATGACTACATTATTATAATAGCTCTGATATACCACATTACACTATGACTACATTGTTATAATAACTCTAATACACCCCGTTACACTATGACTACATTATTATAATAACTCTGATATACCACATTACACTATGACTACATTATTATAATAACTCTAATACACCCCGTTACACTATGACTACGTTATTATAATAACTCTAATACACCACATTACACTATGACTACATTATTATAATAACTCTAATACACCCCGTAATACTATGACTACAGTATTGTAATAACTCTAATACACCCTGTTACACTATGACTACATTATTATAATAACTCTGATATACCACATTACACTATGACTACATTATTATAATAACTCTAATACACCACATTACACTATGACTACATTATTATAATAGCTCTGATATACCACATTACACTATGACTACATTATTATAATAACTCTAATACACCCCGTTACACTATGACTACATTATTATAATAACTCTAATACACTACATTACACTATGACTACGTTATTATAATAGCTCTGATATACCACATTACACTATGACTACATTATTATAATAACTCTAATACACCCCGTTATACTATGACTACGTTATCATAATAACTCTAATACACCCCGTTATACTATGACTACGTTATCATAATAACTCTAATACACCCCGTTATACTATGACTACGTTATCATAATAACTCTAATACACCCCGTTACACTGACTACATTATTATAATAACTCTAATACACCACATTACACTATGACTACAGTATTAGAATAGCTCTAATGCACCACGTTACACTATGACTCTGTTATTATAATAACTCTAACACACCCCATTTTGTCAGTGAAAAAGTCCGTCATGTTGGTGTTTCCACAGTTGTGGTCCCCTGAGACATCACTGATCATATTTCTACCTGTGTTCCTTGCAGCCCTTCTCAAAGAAGGCCGTGGACCACGTCCAGACTCACCTGTCCAAGAAGCAGGTCCCGCCCAGTCTCTTTCAGGTGTGCACTAAATGGCCACGTGTCTGTCGTCTCATATAGAGCCACAGAGTGGATGACATGTACTTTAAAGGCAAAAAAGGTGGTTTTTTTCCTGATGTGTGTTTATCTGGTCTTTTGGTACAGCCGTACATAGTGGAAATCTGCGACAGTCTTCGTGGGAAAATATTTCAGAAGTTCATTGAAAGGTAAGAGGGGTTAGCATAGCTCAGCCAGAGACAGATCTTTGTAACTTACAGAATGGGTTTTGTTCCCTGCTCCCTTCTCACAGGTTTTCATTCTCCCTTTCAGCGACAAGTTCACGCGATTCTGTCAGTGGAAGAATGTAGAACTCAACATCCATGTAAGTGGGTCTGTCAGTCTGTGTGTGTGTGTCTGTGTGCCTGTGCCTGTATGTGTGTGAAGAACGACTACACCTGTAGGTGTGTGTGATATGTGTGAAGTATGTCCAAACTGTTGACTGACACATGGCAATGTCCGTTAAACCGATCTACGTGTCTGGAATCTTTTAATGTAGTTTCCAGAAAAGATTGAAAGTTGTCATGTGTTAATGACTGAATTTTTCCTGTTAATTGTTTAAAGCATTTCCACGTTTATGTTTTGTTATATTTGTGCAGTTGACGATGAACGATTTCAGTGTCCATCGGATCATTGGCAGGGGCGGGTTTGGGGAAGTGTACGGATGTCGAAAGGCAGATACAGGGAAAATGTAAGTATGGTCAGATGGTCAGGGGACGTTACAGATACGACAAACCGTATGAATGAATGTAGAATTGAAAATGTCAATATCTACAGTTGAGAAGTTGAAAAGAGTTGTGTGATGTGTTTCTTAGGTATGCCATGAAGTGTTTGGACAAAAAAAGGATTAAAATGAAGCAGGGGGAGACATTGGCACTTAATGAGAGAATTATGCTGTCACTGGTCAGCACAGGGGTGAGTCTTCACTAACACACAATAACCGCCATCAGTGTGGTATTCTCCTCAGGGGTCTCACTCTCTCTCTCTCTCTGTCTCTCTGTCTCTCCACCCAGGACTGCCCGTTCATTGTATGCATGACCTATGCGTTTCACACCCCTGATAAGCTGTGTTTTATCCTGGACCTGATGAATGGTAAGACACTGCAGCTCTGGCTCTGCTCTTCAAATACTCTGAGCTCACACACCCCACACACAGCCATACATGTCATGTTATTGTATGTGACAATCAGTGCCTGACTCTATGGGTCTGTTAGGGTATATGACAGTCAGTGCCTGACTCTATGGGTCTGTTAGGGTATATGACAGTCAGTGCCTGACTCGACTCTGTGGGTCTGTTAGGGTATATGACAGTCAGTGCCTGACTCGACTCTATGGGTCTGTTAGGGTATATGACAGTCAGTGCCTGACTCGACTCTGTGGGTCTGTTAGGGTATATGACAGTCAGTGCCTGACTCGACTCTGTGGGTCTGTTAGGGTATATGACAGTCAGCGCCTGAGTCTATGGGTCTGATACATGTGACAGGGATGCCCTGATCATTTGGCTGTCGATCGGCTGATATTCGTTCTAAATAGTTTGATCAGAGCTCTCTATAAAGGCTGATCAGATGACGCAAAATATGTGAGACATTTCTCACAAATCGTTGAACTCTTACGAAGTCTTCAGTGAATTAGCACTTTGCTGTTAGGGGGAACTGAGCATCGGAAAACTGTTACTTAATTTGTCCTCTTCAGCATGACCATGATATTCTGAAATGACCGACAAATTAGCCTATATTAAACCAAGACTTTTAGAAAAACGCACAAGCAGACTGAACTCCTCCCTTTGCGCTTGATTTGTGATGAATAACACATCATCAGCGTCCTCACTTGGAAATTCGTGTCCTCCTTACAAGCTCATTTAAGCAACTGGAGAATGTTGGGGCCATGCATGGGAATGTTGGACCAGGTAGAGCCATGCATGGGAATGTTGGACCAGGTAGAGCCATGCGTGGGAATGCTGGACCAGGAAGAGCCATGCATGGGAATGTTGGACCAGGTAGAGCCATGCATGGGAATGCTGGACCAGGTAGAGCCATGCATGGGAATGCTGGACCAGGTAGAGCCATGCATGGGAATGTTGGACCAGGTAGAGCCATGCGTGGGAATGTTGAACCAGATAGCTTAACTTTTGCATTTAAAAATGCATATCTGCGCTTCATGTGTTTTTGTAGCCTGAGTAAGTAATGTCACCTATAAAAGACCTAGTAGACTACTGGATGTTAATTCATTTCAATGGGCAAAATATATGTAGGCTACCCTATCTCCTGTTGACGTGGATATTTAGCAACAATAACAGTAATAGGCCTGATAAGAAAAATGATGATAATAATAATAATAGTAACAGTAACAATAATAAATGTAGCTGCAAGCAGCGATGAAGGGGCCAGGTCAACAACTAATCAGAACAACCCCTGAACAAGACACTGGTCTGTCGTAGGGTGACCAGACACATTCACACCCACTGTTGGAACCCTCTCTTAATGATTCATGCCAAATATGATGGTTGTACTTTCAACGGCTTAGGACAAGTTTACATAAGTAGGTTTTTTGAAAAATTCATACCACCCCCCTCCAATACAGTCTATTCAGTTCACCGTGACTCAGGGTTTCAGGGGAAATAAGAATCACAACTGTAGGACAAATGGTTCAAAAGTTATAAGCAAAAATGTACTCCGAACTTGGCCTTTTGGTGGTGCTACAGGGAATGATAGATTGACCCCAAATGTGGTGCCTGGATACCTTGGTCTGTGCTCTGTGAGGTGCCTTTACTGTGATGATGCACAAGAAATTTGGTTGAAACATCTGCTTTGGTTCCAAAGTGATAGGCATTTGAACTTTCTTCTCTGTTTTTCTGGTATAGCGCCCCCATGTGGTCAGATTTCACGAGACTTGTTGGGCACTCAATATTCCCCCGACAAAGTATACCAAGTTTGGCGCAACTCCAACCAAGCATTGCTGACATATGGCCCACTTCCTGTTTTGGTGTCTCCTCCATCGAATTTCATTGGACAACAGCAGCCATATAGTTTGCCCTAGCAAGTTCTTTGAATAACTTGTGGTCAGAACCCTCTGTAGATGATATGTACCACATCTGGCGGTGATAGGATCAGTGATCTAGAACTAGTTTGCAATAGTAGGTTTTTCAAAAAACAGCCAATATGGCGGACTTTCAGCGCAATGCATTTGAATCGAGATGACCCAAGGATTCAGGGGAAGAAAGATCAGAACCCTAGGACAAACGGTTCAGAAGTTATGTTTTTATTTTAATGTTTATGCAAACAAAAAGTTCAAGTTCAAGTTTATTTAGAGCCCAATATCACTGTTTACAGTCTCAAAGGGCTTTACAGGCCACAACAGTCAAATCAAAATATGACGGCACCCCCTGACTTAATCCTCATGGCGGGCAAGAAAAAACCCCCCAAAAACCCAAGAGGGAAATGGGAAAATGGGAGAAATCTTGAGGAGGACCACAGAGAGAGGAGACCCCTCCTTAGTCAGACAGGTGTGCAATAGGTGCCGACCATGTGGGCAGTTACAGCTGAAAGTAAATTGGGGCATGAACAAAGGGGATGGTGATGTAGACAGGAGGCTGACGGGGGATGGAAGATGATAACACCAGGATGGGTCAGTCCACAGGGCGGGAGGAGTCAGGATCACTGGTGTCTCAGGAGTAACATGTGTGGCTCGACAGAGAGAGAGAGAGAGGGAGAGAGAGAGAGAGAGAGAGCGAGAGAGAGAGGCACATTGTTAGATGTTCATTTCCACATAATGGTTAAGGTAAATATACATCGTGTGCCGAGTGCAGGCAGGGACTCCAGCAAGACTAACTAGTACAGCATAGCTAAAAGGGAGAGCTAGAAGGTAATATGAACATGATGGCACTCTGGGACACAAGGCGGCCACCCACTCCACAGTCAACAAACCTGAGTGAACATGTTAAAGGGGGGGCGACAGCATCCAAACATCCCAGTTCACCAAACAATCTATGCCCGAGAACCCTCCAGATCTGCTCCTTTGCCTAGTAAAGAGCTATTAGCAAAAGGCTTGGCTAAACAGATAAGTTTTCAGCCTTGACTTAAACATAGAGACTGTGTCTGAGTCTCGAACATTAATTGGGAGGCTATTCCATAACTGTGGGGCTCTGTAAGAGAAGGCTCTGCCCCCTGCTGTAGCCATCATAACTCGAGGTACCAACAAATAGCCTGCACCTTTTGATCTAAGTAGGCGTGGTGGATCATAAAAGACCAGGAGTTCGCGCAGGTACTGTGGCGCAAGACCATTTAATGCTCTATATGTTAATAGTAAGATTTTATAATCAATACGAGATTTGACTGGGAGCCAGTGCAGTGTGGATAAGATAGGGGTGATGTGATCATATTTTTTGGTTCTAGTAAGAACTCTGGCCGCTGCATTCTGAACTAACTGTAGCTTATTTATACACCTAATAGAGCATCCAGACAGTAAGGCATTACAGTAGTCTAATCTAGAGGTAATGAAAGCATGAACCAATTTTTCAGCATCTTGAAATGACAATGCATTTCTTATCTTGTTAATATTTCTAAGATGAAAGAAGGCTATCCTGGTAATATTATCTACATGAGCTTCAAATGAAAGACTGGAGTCAATAATTACACCAAGATCTTTTACTGCCGCACCTGATGAAAGAGAAAGGCCATCCAGAGTAACTATGTGGTCGGAAAGCTTACTCCTAGCTGCATGTGATCCTAGTACAAGTACTTCTGTTTTTTCAGTGTTGAGTGAGAGGAAATTCGTAAGCATCCAGTGCCTAATATCCTTTAGACATTCCTCAATTTTGTTAAGTTGGTGTCTCTCGTCTGGCTTCGCTGAGACATACAACTGTGTGTCATCAGCATAGCAGTGGAAGCTAATACCGTGTTTACGAATAACATTACCTAGAGGTAGCATATATAAAGAGAAAAGCAGTGGGCCTAAAACAGAACCTTGCGGGACTTTACCTCAGTATGTGCAGAGGACTCACCATTTACATCAACAAACTGATAACGATCAGTTAAGTAGGACCTAAGCCATAAGAGGGCCGTTCCCTTAACTCCAACAACATTTTCTAGTCTATCAAGGAGAATGGTATGATCAATGGTGTCAAAGGCTGCACTGAGGTCAAGTAGCACAAGCAAGGAGACACAACCCTGATCAGAGGCCAGTAAGAGGTCATTTGCAACTTTAACCAGTGCTGTCTCTGTGCTGTGATGAGGCCTAAATCCTGACTGATACAGTTCATGGATGTTATTCTTATGTAAGTATGAGCATAACTGCTGTGCTACAGCCCTTTCTAGGATCTTGGAAATAAAGGGGAGGTTAGATATTGGCCTGTAGTTGGACAATGAACAGGGGTCAAGGTCAGGTTTTTTAATTAGGGGTTTGATAACTGCTAGTTTAAAAGATTTAGGTACATAGCCAGTACTAAGGGAGGAATTGATTATTTTTAAAAGCGGTTCGATGACTACTGGCAGTATCTGCTTAAGGAAACGTGTAGGTAAGGGATCTAGTACGCAAGTTGGTGATTTTGATGAAGAAAAAGTGCATGGAGCTGCTAACTTTCTTTGTGATTTTCAATATAAAACTTGGTGAAATGATTTCAGTTTGTCCATCAGTACTTTTTGAACATTTTCAGCACATTTTGAGAATATTGTGATAATACTGATAACCATGATAATTTTGGTCATTATAATTGTGGTATTAAATTTTCATACCGTTTCATCTCTACCCTTTAGCACCTCAGTCGTCTGTCACTCACGCAAAATTTCCGCACAGCAAAACACCTTGTGAATTTTGCACTGTGAAATTTCACACTGGGGGCGTGGTTGCAAAAGCACCTAGCTCCAAAGTACAAGTACCTACATCAAGGTCCACAGAGGTCTGTTTGCTCCAACCAGAGCCGTGGAGAGTTTTTGTACCGCTCTGGCCCCGATTAAGCTCACGTAACATGCAAGCAACAACCTGTGTTGATGTCGACATAAATGGTTGCCCATACATCTTTTAATCGCACACGTTTTCATGCTACATGTAGCATTTATTCTCCACCATCTTGGTCAGACTTTTGTTACTCCTGCCTCTCTGATTTAATCAAGAGCATGTTAATCGCACTAATCAGTTGTGTTTGGAGCAAGGATAGATAGAAGATATGCAGAGCAGGGATCCCCCCAGGAGCAGGATTGAGAACCACTGCTCTAGAGAACATCATATACCAAACACATCACACACTGAACCGATTGGTTCTCATTTGCATAAAGAGGAGCTCAGGGAATATGAGTCTTCAGAAGAGGAGTAGGTGCCACAGGGTCCCCCACATGCAAAGAGACGCTGTGCCCTGGCTAATTCCTTTGTACCCCTTTTCCACTGCCGCGTTGCCGGTGCCGGTGCTCGATCGAGCACCGGCACCCGCGCTTTTCCACTGACAAAATACTGGTGCCGGAGCCGAAAAGCTGGCACCGGCACGGCACCGCAGAGTTGCTGGTCCCAAAAGTTGGAACCGCTGATGTCAGAGGCTATGCAAATAAAAACCACGCGAGAACCAATCAGTTCAGCGTTTGATACGTGACGTTCTTTAGAGAGGCGGGAGTAACAAAAAGCGTCTGACCAAGTAGCGGTAGGCTAAAGGATATTTGTAGCATGAAAATATGTGTATGATTAAAAGATGCATGAGTAACAATTTGTGTCTACATCAATACGGGCTGTTGTTTACATGTTACATGAACGTAGTCGGACCCAGAGTGGTAGAAAAAGACACTCTCTCTCTCGGCTCTGGCTGGTGCAATTAAACCACTTTATGCAGACCTTCATTTAAACACTCGTCTTAACTTTTGAGCTAGGTGACAGACTTACTATTTTCATGAATTTTGCCCCCAGAGCGAAAAGTTCTGGAGCAAAATTCGTGAGGTGTTTTGCTGTGTGGAAGCCTAGCGTAAAAGTAAATTTATAAAGAGCAAGCAATGCGTTCTGTCCGACATTATTTTTTCCCCACGGAAATTACCCAAACTTTCGCTATGTAGCGTTCGGTTCCCAAACCAGTGGAAATGCGGGCCGGTTCTCAAAAGGCACCAAGGCAGCACTGGCTCCGCACCGGCACGGGCACCAGCACCGTTGTAGTGGAAAAGAGACATTGGTAACACTTTTGGGGATGTCAAGAAGGCACCAGAAAAGTCCCCTATTGACAAAGCAGAGAATACAAAGATGTAAAAAAAAATAAAATAAAATACAAGGATGCTGCTCCTTTGCCATTGTGGGAAAATCCTGTGGATGGGTGGAGAGGATGTCACTCTCACTACCCTTTCCTTGCTAAACTGGCCCAGCGCCTATTTGTGTGTGCCAGAGACAAGTGCTGCTGCTGAACATGTGTTATATGATATAATTACTGCCCAGAGGAGCAGTCTTGCCCAGAGGAGCAGTCTTGCCCAGAGGAGCAGTCTTGCCCGAGAGCATGTCGACCAGCTCTTGTTTTTGCGTAAAAGCTTAACCATACCTAAACACTAACTAGATGTAGCCTATGTTATGGCAGCAGCAAATGTCATTTTTTTTTTTGTTTACTTCTGATTTGAAGTTAAATTTTATACTGTTGTATTTGAAGTTATTTTGTATTGCTTAAATGCTGCCCGGCGTGGTGCGGTGGTGCAGTGGGTAGCGCTGTCGCCTCACAGCAAGAATGTCTCGGGTTCGATTCCCGGCTGGGTGGCCAGGGTCCTTTCTGTGTGGAGTTTGCATGTTCTCCCCGTGTCTGCATGGGTTTCCTCCGGGAGCTATGTCCACTGTCCAAAGACATGCAGGTCAGGTGACTTGGACACTAAATTGCCCCTAGGTATGAATGTGTGCGTGAGTGTGTCTGCCCTGCGATGGACTGGCGACCTGTCCAGGGTGTTTCCCCGCCTTTCGCCCTATGAGCGCTGGGATAGGCTCCAGCACCCCCCCGCGACCCTAATCAGGATAAGCGGCTTAGATAGTGAGTGAGTAAATGCTGCCCATGGTTTTAGAGGGGTAAAAAAATAATGTTATAAGGAATACGTTGCAATCAATTACTCATGTTCAGTTGTGCAGCTGTTGAGTAAAGCTTTCAAGGTATAAAGCTTTAGAGGTATGACTCAACTTTTTTTTTTCTTACATGGTTCAAGGTTTTAAAATTGTAATGAAAAATTGGGAAAAAATATATTGAATCAGGATATTTATAGAATTGTGATACTTACAGAATCGCAATACAAATAGAGTATCGGTCCGTCCCTGGTGATTCCCATCCCTATCAGGGAGACATTTAAACGGCAGGAACCCTAAAGCAGTGATGTTGTGGAATGCTTTATACAGTATTTGGGGATGCCCTTTCTTTGTTGCCGTTTTATATTGTCTACAATTGTAGTAGGCCTAAATTTAGAAAGGCCCTGTATTTTGTTCCATCTATGGGAAGTGATTTGTATTGCCTTCTATAGGCTATAATGGTTTCTTATGTTTTGAAACAGTGCATAGTGCTGAGCACATTTAGCTTGTATTCCATAGGAAGTCTCAAATATTGGCTAAACTGGTCTTTAGCCAAGCATAGGCTATTATATTGGTTTCAGTTTCTTCATAACCTAGGCCTACATGACCTAGTGAGAAAATGGAATATGTTGCTTCTGTTGCCTTCCTAGAAACAGAGAAACAATTGACAATTTATGATGCTTTCTTAGCTCCTAATTGTAATATTTCTGCAGTAATGTTAAGAATAGTTACTTTTATTGCTATAGATAGTAAATAAATAAATAACACTACACAATAAATAGAACACTTTAAATGGATGTGCCCACCCCTGCCGCCCCGCCCACCCTACGATCGGTGATCGGTATTGGCTGATTCTGATTCCAGTTACCGGCGATCGGTCACAAAAACCTTGATCGGAGCACCCCTAGCATATGACAGTCAGTTTCTGACACTCTATGGCTCTGTTACAGCATATGACAGTCAGTGCCCGACTCTGTTACAGTGTCTGACGGTCAGGGCCTGATTCTGTTACGCCATATGACGGTCAGCGCCTGACTCTGCTACACCATATGACGGTCAGCGCCTGACTCTGCTACGCCTTGTTACAGTTGGCGCTTGACTCTGTTATGCCGTATGATGGTCAGTGCTTGACTCTGTTACGCCGTATGACGGCCATTGTCTGACTTTCTGATTGTTTTAGGTGGTGACCTTCACTATCACCTCTCCCAGCATGGTGTCTTCAGTGAGAAGGAAATGCGTTTCTACGCAGCCGAGATCATCCTGGGCCTGGAGCACATGCACAACCGGTTTGTTGTCTACAGAGACCTTAAGGTAAAGGCTGGACAATGGGCACGTCATTTTGTCCTTCCCTCACTGACTTACCATTGGCACTGCTTTGATTTTTGCCCGTATTTTAGTGAGAAATTCAATTTTACTTTCAGAGCTGTGTGTTGCTGTTTTGATTTGTACAAATTTGCCCTTTTAACAAACAGCATTTTAAAGTAAAATTTGGTTTCCAGATCTTCGCTTTATTTTTGTCATTATACTTAAATGAGATTGGCCGTGCTGTGTCATGTGACACACCTCTTTCTCTCTCTGTTTGCTCAGCCGGCAAACATTCTCTTAGATGAACACGGACATGTTCGCATCTCTGACCTGGGCTTGGCCTGCGATTTCTCCAAGAAAAAACCACATGCTAGCGTGTAAGACCATGGATTCAACCGCCAGTTCACTTTGTCTCTGTGTGTGTGTGCGTGTGTGTGTGTGTGTGTGTGTGTGTGTGTGTGCGTGTGTGTGTGTGTGCGTGTGTGTGTGTGTGCGTGTGTGTGTGTGTGCGTGTGTGTGTGTGCGTGTGTGTGTGTGTGTGTGTGTGTGTGTGCATTCCCGTGCCGTTATGTGTTGCTGTGCATGTACCCGTGTGTGCACATGCAGATTTGTGTACCCATATGTCTACATGTGTATGTTTACTGGGTATGTCATAAAATATCGATTATTGACCGGCGCGTTATTTTATCGACGTGTTTTTGAGGCACTGACGGATTAAAATGAGCTGAGATTTAAATTAGACGCCTAATATGTATGTTCATTCAGTTTGCCTTCCATTTAATGTAGTCTGGAATGCTTTTGGAGACCACAAGGGGGCGATATAAAATCTCTTGGCCTTGTTATATGTATAGTTATTATTACCTTACCTCGCTCATCTTTCTTGTCCCTACTTTTGTGCTGCCGCTGTATGTACACCAGGCAAGGCTAATGTTACCACAGACCAAAAAAATTTGGACAGTTTTGGGGAAAGAGGAAACGAAGCAACATTTGGACTGGTTTTGGATTCGGGGTTAATGGAGCTGTGTGCAGAAGGTGCAAGGCAGATTTGGACTGGTTTTGGATTCGGGGTTAATGGAGCTGTGTGCAGAAGGTGCAAGGCAGAATTGCCATTCTCCAGCAACGCAACCACTCCAATATCACATATGAACAAATGTCATAGCGAATGGCAGAGACACACAGTGAAAGGCAGCGCATCGGTCCAAACTGCAACTGCAGAAAATTTGATCACGAGGAAGAACTTACCAACTTATTCAGCACAGGCCTAAAAGCAAACGGATTGTGTAGGGGACAGGTGGTGCAGGGGACAGGTGGTGCAGGGGACAGGTGGTGCAGGGGACCGGTGGTGCAGGGGACCGGCGGTGCAGGGGACCGGTGGTGCAGGGGACCGGTGGTGTAGGGAACAGGTGGTGCAGGGGACAGGTGGTGCAGGGGACAGGTGGTGCAGGGAAATTTAGAGTGGGAGATATGCAGCTGGTACCTATTTATTTCTGTCAGAAAAATTCGGATATATATCGATAATCATCAGGAAAAATTTCTGATTATCAATGCATGAAAAGGCAGTCAGTCCCAAGCCTAGTGTTTACCTGTGCGTGTGTGTGTGTACTTTTGTGTCTATGTGCCCCTGTGTGTGTACGTTTGTGTCTGTGTTTGTTTGCCTGTGTGTGTGTGCCTGTTTGTGTGTGTGTGTGTGTGTGTACGTTTGTGGCGGTGTGCCTGTGTGTGTGTCTGTGTGTGTGTGTACGTTTGTGTCGGTGTGCCTGTGTGTGTGTGTGTGTGTACATTTGTGTCGGTGTGCCTGTGTGTGTATGTTTGTGTCTGTGTGTGTGTCTGTGTGTGTACATTCATGTCTATGTGCCCGTGTGTGCTTGTGTATGTTTGTGTCTCTGTGCCCGTGTATGTGTGTACCTGTTTGTATGTACTCTTGTAGGCTGTGTGTGTACCTGTTTGTATGTACTCTTGTAGGCTGTGTGTGTGTGTGTACCTGTTTGTATGTACTCTTGTAGGCTCTGTGTGTGTGTGTCCCTGTTTGTATGTACTCTTGTAGGCTCTGTGTGTGTGTGTCCCTGTTTGTATGTACTCTTGTAGGCTGTGTGTGTGTGTGCGTGTGTACCTGTTTGTATGTACTGTTGTAGGCTCTGTGTGTGTGTGTGTGTGTGTGTACCCGTTTGTGTGTACTCTTGTAGGCTGTGTGTACGTGTATAGCTGTTTGTATGTACTCTTGTAGGCTCTCTGTGTGTGTGTGTACCTGTTTGTATGTACTCTTGTAGGGGGTGTGTGTGTGTGTGTGTACTCTTGTAGGCTGTGTGTAGCCCATATTAGGTTACTCTGTACTGCAGAGTTCTTGTGTTTGGAGTTGCTTTATAGAAATATTCATTATAGATGGAAAAAAATGGCCGTGTCCTTTGAGTCGTCTCTTTCCTGCCGTCCATACCTTTGACCTTGAGGGTCAGATGTCAGAGCCGTAGTCGTGGAGTTCCCCACCCAGGGCGCCCTGTCTCCACGTTGGGCCTGACCGTCACTGTAGGAATGTCTCATCTGGAACTAGAGCTCTTACATTATGTTCACTAGGTTTTTCTGATCATTATTGTGTTATGACAATGCTCTTTAGTTTGTTTTCTTAAATCTTTAGATTGCTGTGTAGGGCTGCAGTGGGTGTGGTTAAATCTTTAGATTGCTGTGTAGGGCTGCAGTGGGTGTGGTTAAATGTTTAGATTGCTGCGTAGGGCTGCAGTGGGTGTGGTTAAATGTTTAGATTGCTGTGTAGGGCTGCAGTGGGTGTGGTTAAATGTTTAGATTGCTTTGTAGGGCTGAAGTGGGTGTGGTTAAATCTTTAGATTGCTGTGTAGGGCTGCAGTGGGTGTGGTTAAATCTTTAGATTGCTGTGTAGGGCTGCAGTGGGTGTGGTTAAATCTTTAGATTGCTGTGTAGGGCTGCAGTGGGTGTGGTTAAATCTTTAGATTGCTGTGTAGGGCTGCAGTGGGTGTGGTTAAATCTTTAGATTGCTGCGTAGGGCTGCAGTGGGTGTGGTTAAATGTTTAAATTGCTGTGTAGGGCTGCAGTGGGTGTGGTTAAATCTTTAGATTGCTGTGTAGGGCTGCAGTGGGTGTGGTTAAATGTTTAGATTGCTTTGTAGGGCTGCAGTGGGTGTGGTTAAATTGCCGTTGTGTGTTGCATGCTGTTGATTGGATGTGATTTAATGTGACTGTCTGTCTCTGCAGAGGTACACATGGCTATATGGCACCTGAGGTTCTGCAGAAGGGCACGGCGTATGACAGCAGCGCGGACTGGTTCTCTTTGGGCTGTATGCTCTTCAAACTCCTGAGAGGGTAAGTCTGCCACCCTCATACCCTTCTCCCCTGACTCCCTTTCATAGTTTGCCTTTCTATCTCTCCCTCAGTGCATGTCTCTCTCTCTCTCTGTGTCTCTGTATATGTGTGTGTGTGTGTGCGCGCGCGCATGTGTGTGTCTCTGTGTGTCTTGCGTCTGTTTGATGTGGAGTGTAATGTTTAAATGTCAGAGGTGCGAACCCAGGAGGTCATCTCCCAGACATCACAGGGCATTGATGTGTGTGTGTGTGTGTGTGTGAGTGTGTGTGTGTGTGTGTGTGTGTGTGGGAGGTGGAGTCGGGGGCGCATGGCTGTTGCTAGGCGGGGAGGCAGTAATGGCCACATCTCTCAGCATCTCTCTGTTGTCTCTGTCTGTGTGTGTGTCTCTGTGTGCACGCCTCTGTGTGTGTGTGCGCGCGCCTCTGTGTGTGTGTGCGCGCGCGCCTCTGTGTGTGTGTGCGCGCGCGCCTCTGTGTGTGTGTGCGCGCGCCTCTGTGTGTGTGTGCGCGCGCCTCTGTGTGTGTGTGCGCGCGCCTCTGTGTGTGTGTGTGCGCGCGCCTCTGTGTGTGTCTCTGTGTGCGCGCCTCTGTGTGTGTGTGTGCGCGCCTCTGTGTGTGTGTGCGCGCCTCTGTGTGTGTGTGCGCGCCTCTGTGTGTGTGTGCGCGCCTCTGTGTGTGTGTGCGCGCGCCTCTGTGTGTGTGTGTGTGCGCGCCTCTGTGTGTGTGTGTGCGCGCCTCTGTGTGTGTGTGTGTGCGCGCCTCTGTGTGTGTGTGTGCGCGCGCCTCTGTGTGTGTGTGTGCGCGCGCCTCTGTGTGTGTGTGTGCGCGCGCCTCTGTGTGTGTGTGTGCGCGCGCCTCTGTGTGTGTCTCTGTGTGCGCGCCTCTGTGTGTGTCTCTGTGTGCGCGCCTCTGTGTGTGTGTGCGCGCCTCTGTGTGTGTGCGCGCGCCTCTGTGTGTGTGTGTGTGCGCGCCTCTGTGTGTGTGTGTGCGCGCCTCTGTGTGTGTGTGTGTGCGCGCCTCTGTGTGTGTGTGTGCGCGCGCCTCTGTGTGTGTGTGTGCGCGCGCCTCTGTGTGTGTCTCTGTGTGCGCGCCTCTGTGTGTGTGTGTGTGTGTGCGCGCGCCTGTGTGTGTGTGTGCGCGCCTCTGTGTGTGTGTGCGCGCGCCTCTGTGTGTGTCTCTGTGTGCGCGCCTCTGTGTGTGTGTGTGTGCGCGCGCCTCTGTGTGTGTGTGTGCGCGCGCCTCTGTGTGTGTCTCTGTGTGCGCGCCTCTGTGTGTGTGTGTGTGTGCGCGCCTCTGTGTGTGTGTGTGCGCGCGCCTCTGTGTGTGTGTGTGCGCGCGCCTCTGTGTGTGTCTCTGTGTGCGCGCCTCTGTGTGTGTGTGTGTGCGCGCGCCTGTGTGTGTGTGCGCGCCTCTGTGTGTGTCTCTGTGTGCGCGCCTCTGTGTGTGTGTGTGTGTGCGCGCGCCTCTGTGTGTGTCTCTGTGTGCGCGCCTCTGTGTGTGTCTCTGTGTGCGCGCCTCTGTGTGTGTCTCTGTGTGCGCGCCTCTGTGTGTGTGTGTGTGCGCGCCTCTGTGTGTGTGTGTGTGCGCGCCTCTGTGTGTGTGTGTGCGCGCCTCTGTGTGTGTGTGTGTGCGCGCCTCTGTGTGTGTGTGTGTGCGCCTCTGTGTGTGTGTGCGCGCCTCTGTGTGTGTGTGTGCGCGCGCCTCTGTGTGTGTGTGTGCGCGCGCCTCTGTGTGTGTGTGCGCGCGCCTCTGTGTGTGTGTGCGCGCGCCTCTGTGTGTACGCGTCTCTGTGTACGCGTCTCTGTGTGTGTGTGTGTCTGTGTGTGTGTGTGTGTCTGTGTGTACGCGTCTCTGTGTGTGTGTGTGTCTGTGTGTGTACGCGTCTCTGTGTGTACGCATCTCTGTGTGTGTGTGTGTGCGCCTCTGTGTGTGTGTGCGCCTCTGTGTGTGTGTGCGCCTCTGTGTGTGTGTGCGCCTCTCTGTGTGTGTGTACGCGTCTCTGTGTGTGTGTACGCGTCTCTGTGTGTGTGTACGCGTCTCTGTGTGTGTGTGTGTGTGTGCGTCTGTGTCTGTGTGTGTGCGTCTGTGTCTGTGTGTGTGCGTCTGTGTCTGTGTGTGTGCGTCTGTGTCTGTGTGTGTACGCGTCTCTGTCTGTGTGTGTACGCGTCTCTGTCTGTGTGTGTACGTGTCTCTGTGTGTGTGTGTGTGTGTGTGTACGCGTCTCTGTGTGTACGCGTCTGTGTGTATGCGTCTCTGTGTGTGTGTGTGTCTGTGTGTGTGTCTGTCTCTGTGTGTGCGTGTCTGTGTGTGTGTGTCTGTGTGTATGCGTCTCTGTGTGTGTGTATCTGTGTGTGTCTCTGTGTGTGCACGTCTCTGTGTCTCTGTGTGTGTGCGCGTCTCTGTGTGTGTGCGTGTGCGTGCGTGTGTCTGTGTGTGTCTGTCTGTGTGTCTGTCTGTGTGTGTGCACGTGTCTGTGTGTGCGTGTCTGTGTGTGTGTCTGTGTGTGTGTGTGTCTGTGTGTGTGGGTCTGTGCGTGCGTGTGTGTGTCTGTGCGTGCGTGTGTGTGTCTGTGTGTGTGTGTGTGTGTGTCTGTGCGTGTGTGTGTCTGTGTGTCTGTGTGTGTCTGTGTGTGTCTGTGTGTGTGTGTCTGTGTGTGTCTGTGCGTGTGTCTGTCTGTGTGTGTGTGTCTGTGTGTGTGTGTGTGTGTGTGTGTGTGTGTGTGTGTGTGTGTGGACGTCCTGCCCACTTGCCCCAGCGAAAGGGGAGGCTGTTCGTCAGCGTGACTGCAGTGAGACTAACTGTGACTGCAGTGAGACTATCTGTGACTGCAGTGAGACTATCTGTGACTGCAGTGAGACCATCTGTGACTGCAGTGAGACTAACTGTGACTGCAGTGAGACTAACTGTGACTGCAGTGAGACCATCTGTGACTGCAGTGAGACCATCTGTGACTGCAGTGAGACCATCTGTGACTGCAGTGAGACTATCTGTGACTGCAGTGAGACCATCTGTGACTGCAGTGAGACTAACTGTGACTCGTCTCTCCTCAGGCACAGTCCATTCCGGCAGCACAAGACCAAAGACAAACATGAGATCGACCGCATGACCCTTACTATGGTAAACATACTGGTGCCATGTGACACATTCATATATCCCATAGCCCACACTGTTACCTATTCTCTAAACAGGATAATATGTCTGTGCACTGGTTTTAGCAACTTCAGACACGGCGTACAGCTCTGATATGGGGTTTGGGGAAAATGTTCTGTCTTGTCTTATTGGAAGGGTGTGTATGTGCTTATATCATGTGTTAAATCTGTGGATGATAAAGACACATTGTTAGCAGGAATTTGCACTCAAGCTTTTGCATTTTACTGTCTGTTTGGCTCTGTTAGCGTTGGACAGCGGAGGTTGTCAAGGGGAAAGTAATAGATGGAGTAGTGTTGAATTATCTCAACTCTCCTGAAGGTCACCAGCACTGTCAGTTTGGCAGAAGTTTTTTTTTTTTCCCTCAAATTGCACCAAGTTTAATGACGGGAAACAGTCACTTACCGGAACTTTCTGTGACCCTGACAGAAAGGGCAGTGTTATAGTTCAGCTTCTTTAGTTAATCACTTTTTCCTCAGTTCAGATAAAGAGAGGCCTCTGATTCTGTCAGGTGTGAACCAATAACCTCCACTACAGGCACTCATTCAGTCCCTGCTTCCCTGGGACAGGCACCCTGCATCCCTTCCCACTCAGCTGTGATCGGATGTGACTATGAATCCAGATTGCCTGTATGAGTGCAGAATGTTTAGTATCTGCATGGCCCAGACTAAGGCTGCAGCACATCTCGGACTGTATCCTAATATGTTTCTGTTACAACATGACAAACTCTAATGTTTGCTATGGTTTAGAATCAGTCAGGGGCACAGGGTAGTGTAACAGTGGACTGAATTATAGCCTTTCTGTCAGGTAGATGAGTTTTATTGATTGATTGATTGTGTAATTGTCTCCTTTGCTTTCCTTCCTGCACCAGAATGTGGAGCTGCCGGACTCCTTCTCTGCCGAGCTGAAAGACCTGTTGGAAGGACTCTTACAGAGAGACGTGGCCAAGAGGCTGGGATGCCGTGGCCAGGGGTATGCTTTTCATAAACTGTCCTGACTGTAGACTGTGTACTAGTCTGTACAGACAAAAGGGTGTACTAGTCTGTGTTCACACAGCCAAAAGGGTGTACTAGTCTGTGTTCACACAGTCAAAAGGGTGTACTAGTCTGTGTTCAGACAGTCAAAAGGGTGTACTAGTCTGTGTTCACACAGTCAAAAGGGTGTACTAATCTGTGTACAGACAGTCAAAAGGGTGTACTAGTCTGTCTGTGCACAGTCTAAGATGTGTGTAGTAGTCTGTGGTATAGACTGTTAATCTCTGACTGTCTTTAACGGGACTAGAGTCTAGCACACACTGTTAAGCAATCTTTTATATTTGTCAGAGACGCTCTGTGATTAAGGAGATTCCTGCTC
The DNA here is from genome assembly GCF_902362185.1 of Chanos chanos. Lineage (NCBI taxonomy): Eukaryota > Metazoa > Chordata > Actinopteri > Gonorynchiformes > Chanidae > Chanos > Chanos chanos. The sequence continues at coordinate 58,325,468 of NC_044497.1, forward strand.
TCTCTTAAAGAGAGCCCCCTGCTGGTCAGAGATAGTAGTTCAATGGGGTTTTTTTCTTCCGTAAACAGAGCGACGGAGGTGAAAGAGCACCAGTTCTTCAGAGGCATTGATTGGCAGCAGGTGTACCTGCAGAAGGTGAGACCCATCAGCACAGGTCCCAGCTGTGTCTCTAACCCAGCGCAGTGCCCCCTGCTGTCAGCTCTGTGGAAAATCAGGGGACTGATTTTTACTTGCCCAGTAACATAGCAGTGACACTGTAGGACAGTTCATCACCACTGAGTTTTATACAATAAAATAATACTACAGTAAAGTGTGTTGTTTAAGCCAATGAGCAGCTTTGTTGTAGTTGGCATGTTGTATTTACCCTTTCTTTCTTTGTTTAGTACCCTCCACCCTTAATTCCTCCAAGGGGGGAGGTCAATGCTGCAGATGCCTTTGACATCGGCTCTTTTGATGAAGAGGATACCAAGGGCATTAAGGTAGGTCTCCCGCCATATGTTCTCAGTGTGTGGACTCAGACGTGGGTCTTGGTCTGGTGGCTCTATGCGCCGACCTCCGTAATACCTGCATCTTGTATTCCACTGCAGGCCTTACTGGTCTTCAGTCTGTCTAAGTCTGTTTAAACAGGCTCAACTAGGGCACAAGACAAGAGTTGTTTGGTATTGTTTGTGAAAGAGAGATCACACTGCAGCCCAGATGTGATGGGCCAACATGCCTGTGTAATACGGATGTTCGAGGCTTCGCACGTCATGTGAATGAATCATGACTCACCAAGACTCACTCTCTCTCTCTCTCTCTCTCTCTCTCTCTCTCCCTCTCCCAGCTGCTGGACAGTGACCAGGAGCTGTATAAGAACTTCCCCTTGGTGATATCGGAGCGCTGGCAGCAGGAGGTGGCTGAGACGGTTTACGAAGCTGTAAACAGCGACACAGACAAAATCGAGGCGCGCAAGAGAGCGAAGAACAAGCAACAGGGTCACGAGGAGGGTGAGCAGCCCCCCCAAAACACCTCCCTCTAACAAAACATTAACCAGCAGCCCCCCAAAACACCTCCCTCTAACAAATGTTAACCAGCAGCCCCCCAAAAACACCTCCCTCTAACAAAACATTAACCAGCAGCCTCCCAAAAACACCTCCCTCTAACAAAACGTTAACTAGCAGCCTCCCAAAAACACCTCCCTCTAACAAAACGTTAACCAGCAGCCCCCCCCAAAACACCTCCCTCTAACAAAACATTAACCAGCAGCCCCCCAAAACACCTCCCTCTAACAAAACGTTAACCAGCAGCCCCCCAAAAACACCTCCCTCTAACAAATGTTAACCAGCAGCCCCCCAAAAACACCTCCCTCTAACAAAACGTTAACCAGCAGCCTCCCAAAAACACCTCCCTCTAACAAAACATTAACCAGCAGCCCCCCCCAAAACACCTCCCTTTAAAAAACATGAAAAGCCCAGTCCGTATCCTGATGCAAAACTCAGATCTTTTACATTCAACTGGGAGTGTTAGGTTTATTTAGAATTTAAGATTACAGAGAAAAGCTCTTTTGTCCGGCAGTAGAGATAATTCACATGGGTGACCAGTGATGAGTGATGCAGTCTATTACACACTGTATACACTATACACTGATACACACACTCACTCACTCACCGGTCCCTCTTTATACTGATATACACACACACACACCAGTCCCTCTATACACTGATACACACACACACACACACACACACACACACACACACACACACACACACACACACACACACACTCACCAGTCCCTCTTTATACTGATACACACACTCACTCACTCACCGGTCCCTCTTTATACTGATATACACACACACACACACACACCAGTCCCTCTATACACTGATATACATACACACACACACACACACACACACACACACACTCACCAGTCCCTCTATACACTGATACACACACACACACACACTCACCAGTCCCTCTATACGCTGATACACACACACACACACACACCAGTCCCTCTATACGCTGATACACACACACACACACACACACACACACACACTCACCAGTCCCTCTATACGCTGATATACACACACACACACACACTCACCAGTCCCTCTATACACTGATATACACACACACACACACACACACTCACCAGTCCCTCTATACACTGATATACACGCGCACACACACACACGCACACACACACTCACCAGTCCCTCTATACACTGATACACACACACACACACTCACCAGCCCCTCTATACGCTGATATACACACACACACTCACCAGTCCCTCTATACGCTGATATACACACACACACACACACACACACCAGTCCCTCTATACACTGATACACACACACACACACACACACACTCACCAGTCCCTCTATACACTGATACACACACACACACACACACACACACTCACCAGTCCCTCTATACACTGATATACACACACACACTCACCAGTCCCTCTATACGCTGATACACACACATACACACTCACCAGTCCCTCTATACACTGATACACACACACACTCACCAGTCCCTCTATACGCTGATATACACACACACACACACACACACACACCAGTCCCACTATACACTGATACACACACACACACACTCATCCGTCCCTCTGTCTCTCAGATGCACTAAATTTCTTTGAGTAAAGAAGGCTACTTTTGAATATGGCCTAGCAGGTTTGCTGACTGGTGCTGTAAGCTGTGGTTGTTTTGTGATGTGTAGACTATGCGCTGGGGAAGGACTGTATTATGCATGGATACATGCTGAAGCTGGGAAACCCTTTCCTGACACAGTGGCAACGCCGATATTTCTACCTGTTTCCCAACCGTGTAGAGTGGAGAGGAGAGGGAGAGTCCAGGGTGAGTTTGTGTGTGTGTGTGTGCGTGCATCAATCAGTGTGTGCACGCGTGCATATGTGCGTGAGCGTACGTGAATGAGTGTGTGTGTGCGGGTGAGCGTGTGTATGTGTGTGTTCTTGTTCATGTCTGAAAGTGAATGCCATCTGTCCTTACTCTGTAGGATGGCTGGAAAAAAGTGTTTAAAAAACAGAGAATGGTGGTAAGTTGAGCTGTGTCCAGCCGTGACAGAGGACCTGCTTTGCAGAAGCAGTAGTGCAGGGGACGCCCCCAGTGCTGTAGCAAATGGTAGAGACCAGCAGTAGCCCAGCTTCCCCTGCCTAGATCATCATCTCAGAAGCCCAGAAAATCTGCTTTATTGGCCACTTCGGGCTGGTGTTTCCTGGCCCGGGAGCTGCGTAGCACCTGGCCAGCGGCCCAGTGTTTGCTTCGGGGGAAAAATGCATTAGACAAGAGAGCGGAACTGGAGTCATGATGACATTGTCAGGACCTAGACCTTAGAAGACAAAATAACACAAATTTCGGCAGCAACCTGGACTTCCACTTAAAGCCGTTCTTTATGGTGGTGGAAGGAGGGCTCTTCCTGTACAGTGTTATGACACGCAGGTTGGAAAAGCGTGAGGGTGACTGACTAGAGAGCGGACATAAAACAAGTTGACAGATGTCATCTGTTTGATTCCATTTGTTTTCTGCTCACAAAGTAGAAATGTCTTTATAATGAAGCGATATTTCACGGCCCTGCCGATGAGAGCCTGGTGAGTTCCTCAGTGACCCTAGCTCCCTGTGTCCCTCCCCCATCAGACACAGCAGGGCTAGACACACACCCACCATAGACCAAAGTCATGTTTCTGTTTCTGTGCTGTAGTGCGTTGAGTTTGGAAAAATTTAAGCAGACACCAATGTGTTCTACCCCTGTTCTAGCAATACTTGTTCCCTCGAATGTTTGTGGAGATGGTGGAGATATGGAGTGTTTGTGGAGATGGTGGAGATGGTGGAGTTATGGAGTGTTTGTGGAAATGGTGGAGGTATGGAGTGTTTGTGGAGATGGTGGAGTTGTGGAGCGTTTGTGGAGATGGTGGAGTTGTGGAGCGTTTGTGGAGATGGTGGAGTTGTGGAGCGTTTGTGGAGATGGTGGAGTTGTGGAGCGTTTGTGGAGATGGTGGAGTTGTGGAGCGTTTGTGCGGATGGTGGAGTTGTGGAGCGTTTGTGGGGATGGTGGAGTTGTGGAGCGTTTGTGGAGATGGTGGAGTTGTGGAGCGTTTGTGGAGATGGTGGAGTTGTGGAGCGTTGGTGGAGTTGTGGAGTGTTCGTGCAGATGGTGGAGTGTTTGTGCAGATGGTGGAGTTGTGGAGTGTTCGTGCAGATGGTGGAGTTGTGGAGTGTTTGTGGAGATGGTGGAGATGGTGGAGTGTTTGTGCAGATGGTGGAGCGTTTGTGGAGATGGAGGAGTTGTGGAGCGTTTGTGGAGATGGTGGAGTTGTGGAGTGTTCGTGCAGATGGTGGAGTTGTGGAGCGTTTGTGGAGATGGTGGAGTTGTGGAGTGTTCGTGCAGATGGTGGAGATGGTGGAGTGTTTGTGGAGATGGTGGAGTTGTGGAGTGTTTGTGGAGATGGTGGAGATGGTGGAGTGTTTGTGCAGATGGTGGAGTGTTTGTGGAGATGGTGGAGTTGTGGAGCGTTTGTGGAGATGGTGGAGTCGTGGAGTGTTTGTGCGGATGGTGGTGTTGAGAAGGCTTGATTAATTGTCCTCTTTAATCCTCAGCAAAACCTGTTGACGATGGAGCAGATTGTGACTGTGGAGGAGACGCAGATTAAGGAGAAAAAGTGCATCCTCTTAAGGATTAAAGGAGGCAAACAGTTCGTCCTGCAGTGTGAGGTAGGGCATTTCCTGTCTGTTGGCTTTGATTTCTGTCTGTCATTGTCACAGGCTTTATCCAGATTTCTGCTGAGCTGAAAATCCACTGATTAAGTTCAGTTTTTTAGTTTAGTCCCTGAACTCTCTCCTGATCTGTCCACAGAGTGATCCGGAGTTTGTGCAGTGGAAAAAAGAGCTGACAGAGGCCTTCACCGAGGCCCAGAAACTTCTGCGTCGAGCTCCCAAAGTGATCGGCAAAGGCCGTGCAAGTGTGGTGGAGCTGTCCAAACCCCCACTCACCCACCGCAATAGCAACGGCCTGTGAGACCCCCACTCACTGTGCCCCCCCCCTCCCCCTTCCCCACACAGACCCACGCTTGCCCCTCCCCAACTCCACCCCAGCACCCAGGGACACAAGTCACATCTCACCCTTGTCATCAATCTGGATGGTGCTGCTGGACCAAGGCCTGTGCTCCTGCTCCCTCCAATTCTCTCTCTGCTACACACACACAAACACACGCGCACACACAAACACATGCGCACACCCGCTCACACACACGCTCACACTGACGCACACACAGCCTGACACACTGGGTCAGGTGGCATCCCAGGGTAATGTTAGTGGTCCAGCTTTCAGTCCCGGTCTCAAGGTTGTTGACTCAGAAGAAAAAAGGACAAGCAGTGGGCCTCTGACCTGCCCTGACCTCTGACCTTTCCTGACCGCCATTTCCTTTCCTTCTGTGAAGCTCCCGGTCATTCCCTCCATTCTCATCCAGCAGGACTCCGCCCGGACCGGCCCTCCGCACGTGTACAGAGACTGGTGTGTATGTGGCCGCGGCAGACTGAGGCAGGAGTCGGCGCTGATGACCCTCTGTGCTCAGCGTGTGTGTGTCTCCTCCTCTGCGTGTGAAGCCTGTGTCAATGAAACTGCTCCTCTCTCTAGGCACAGTCAGCAAGTCCACCCCTCTGTCCCACTTAAACTAGAACCATGCTTATCTGGAGTTTCAGTCAAAGGAAAACATCTCTCAGGGGATGCTGTTTTTGGGAGAGCCGTGCCCACCTCAGTGACTGTGCCATTAATTAACTGTACACAATCTTAACCACTTGTCAGTCTCACTGGCTCTCAGTGTAACTTAATCTCATGATTTTTTTCCCAAATATCTTCAAACAAAAGACAAAGGAAGGAGGCTGTTGGACTGAGACACGACCTCCTCATTCTCCTCTCCACCTCCTCGTTCTCCTCTCCACCTCCTCACTGTCCTCACCACCTCCTCATTCTCCTCTTCACCTCCTCATTTTCCTCTTCACCACCCCATTCTCCTCTCCACCTCCTCACTGTCCTCCCCACCTCCTTATTCTCCTCTCCACCTCCTCATTCTCCTCTTCACCTCCTCATTCTCCTCTCCACCTCCTCACTGTCCTCTCCACCTCCTTCAATGAAGGTTCCTCCCTCTTCCTGAAAAGGCCGGTTGGAGAGGAGTGGACTTTAGTGAGAGGGTTTGGGGATTTATGTTACTGGTATGTTACTGGGATCTTTAAGCTTGGTTTCCTTCCTTGTCTCACATACAGAAGAGTTAAGTAAGGAATGTGTTGGTGCTGAACCTGCTTGAGAGACCAGATGTGATTGGTTACTCTGTGAATGCTGGTTTGTGCTGATGTGTGTGTAGTGTGTGTACTGTCGTGAGAAGGCTTACGGTGGTCGTCAGCGGGAGGATCAACAGGACGCACTCCCTTGTTCTTACCTAGAATGTATTTTTTTTCTGTTTGCTTGTTTTTGTCTGAGGAGAGAAATTACGCTGCTTGATGGTAGTTGGACGTTTACTTTAACATCCCGCCCACTATCCCTGGCCCTGCCTCCTACAGCCAGACACGCCCCCTCCCTGACCCTGCCTCCTACAGCCAGACACGCCCCCTCCCTGACTCTGCCTCCTACAGCCAGACACGCCCCCTCCCCCTAACTTAAGTGCATGAAGTGCCAACAGAAACATGTGACTTCAGACTGAGGACCTGCACTGCACACTCGCATGTGTTCAGACTGCTGAGGACCTGCACTGCACACTGGGATGCGTTCAGAGGCCACACGAGAAGGTGAATGGCCGTCTCCTCGGCAGGACGTGTTAGGTCAGCGGACGCCCGCGCTTCTAAACCGACCGTCTCTGCCTGCACAGAAGTCCTCTCTCAATGGGCACACTGGTTGAGGGACCACTTGGAAAGATATCAGCAAAAATTGTCTTGATTTGACTGTATATAAAGAAACAATCTTTTCTCTGTGCATCCACCGTATACTCTTGTTGAAAAATGTTTGCATATTTGGGGAATGATCTGTCTGCCTGTCTGTGTTTCTGTCCCCATGTCTCGGCGCCGGGTGGGGGGGGGGTAGGTGTGTGGATTTCAGGATTTCTCTCCTGGTGAAGTGTGGTGAGTGGTGTCTGTCAGGCTTTTTGTCCCTGCGAAGGAGAGAGTGTCTACTGTCACCCTGCATCACCACCACCTCACACTGGCAGACAGACTGTTACTCACACACAGGTGTGCATGCGTGTGAATCCGTGTGTGTGTGTGTGTGCGTGTGTGCTGAGTGAGGAGGGAATGTGAGCCACTTTTGGGAGGACGACTCTAAACCATTTGTTGTAAAAGGCTTGATTTCAGTTTTCATTTTTATATTGTTTTTGAATGTGACATGGAATACAGATTTCTATAGATGACATATTTTTTGGAGTATCTTTATGTGCATTAATTTTGGTCAATGTTTTTGTCTTTTCTGATTGGAGGAGAAAAGCACACACCTGAATAAGGAGCTGTTTGAAAGAGGGAAAGGGTTGAGAGCGCGGCTTTTTCTATTTAATTTTAATTTTTTTTTTTCATGCAGTAAGTTTTTTTGTAATGCCTCTTGTTTTGAATGGATCATTTGATTTGTTGTGACCTTGAGTTTTTGAAAAATTGTAGGGTTTGGTCTTTTGGTTTGTGTTGTGTTTGCCAGGGGAAGTGCCATCCTTGATCCTTGGACAGGATGTGTTACCCTTCAGGGGTCTCACTTTAAAACCAAAATGATTTATTTGAATGATTTCACTGCACTTTTACCCCAAGACTTCACCAACAAACAAACATGTGCCAAACAAGTGTCCAGCCATCTGTTTTCAACCCACAGCAGAACCGGTACGTTTGTGAGGTGAGCAGAGGGTTCTGAAAGAGTACAGAAACATGCCGACCCGTGAGGAGACGTCAGACCAGCCCACACGGTGCTCCTGCCCTGGCACTGAGCAATTAGAAGAGTGATCTGCCCCATTTCTCCACTGTGGTGATACTCCCATCATTCCCAACTGCGTCTCCTCTTCAGGGTTTGTCTGTGTGTTTTGTTTTGGTTTTTCATTTGATTCTAATAGGAGCTTTTTCTTCTCTGTCTGTGTTTTGCTTGATTCAGTGGCTCATGTGTCTGCGGTAGAAATGTGATCGTCTGGCAAAAACAGATTTCAAAAAGTCAGAGACAAGACAGTAAATAGGAAAATAAACAAACTATCGGAAAATGAAATATAAGTATATATATGTATGTATTTGAAATGACAAAATGAACTAGGTTTATTTAAAATATTTTAAAAGTGTAGAAAACAGAAAATGAGCGGGGGGTGGGATTGGGTTTGATGTGAGTTCTAATATTTGTGGTGATGGATCAGCTCAGATCTTGCACATAAAAGTTTGACTATTGTATCTCCAGGTTGCAGATGATTATTTTGGTGGGTTTCATACTGGGCTCCTCTCTCTTTCATATTTATTGTGTTCTGCAGGAGCCCTCTGTGCCCACAGAATTCCTGTCTACCCTCACCACGATTTTGTTTTTTTTGTTTTTCTTTCATGTGCCACAAACAAACGCAAATACTACTGTCTTTGGGCTTATCACCATAGAGGTTATAATGATTATTATTGATAATATTACTCAATGAATGATTGTTATAAAAAGTTATTTTATTTCTTTTTCCAGAACAGCTAGGAACATATGTGTTGGACTGCTCATAAAAACAGTCTGAAATAAAAGTCCCTTTTTTCGTGTTGTCTTGTCTGTCGTGTCCATGCTTTGTTTACTTCACTGAAAAGAGATGTTTGTTAGTGCCACATTCACACTAACACACATCAACTACCACATTCACACTAACACACATTAACTACCACATTCACACTAACACACATCAACTACCACATTCACACTAACACACATTAACACACATCAACTACCACATTCACCTTAACACATGCCAGCTATCATATTCACACTAACACACATTAACTACCACATTCACACTAACACACATTAACTACCACATTCACACTAACACACTAACTACCACATTCACCTTAACACATGCCAGCTACCATATTCACCTTAATACACACCAACTACCACATTCACCTTAACACATGCCAGCTACCATATTCACCTTAATACACACCAACTACCACATTCACCTTAACACATGCCAGCTACCATATTCACCTTAATACACACCAACTACCACATTCACCTTAACACATGCCAGCTACCACATTCACACTAACACACATTAACTACCACATTCACACTAACACGCACCAACTACCATATTCACCTTAATGCACACCAACTACCACATTCACCTTAACACATGCCAGCTACCACATTCACACTAACACACATTAGCGACCACATTCACCTTAACGCATGACAACTACCACATTCACCTTAACGCATGCCAACTACCACATTCACCTTAACACATGCCAGCTACCATATTCACACTAACACACATTAGCGACCACATTCACCTTAACACATGCCAACTACCACATTCACTTTAATACACATCAACTACCACACAAACTACCACATTCAGGCTAACACACATGCCAACTACCACATTCACACTAACTGTACTGCTTTGCTGAGGTGCTCCAGGTTGCTACAGTCAAGTGCATGTTAGAGGAGCGCTCCTGTTCCAGCTGAAACCAGAGAGCAGACAGATGCATTTCACTCCTCTGTCCTGTCGTCCACGCTGCAGCACTGAGGTGGTTAGGACAGATTTGTTGAGTTTGAGTCGGATTGAATAGTATTTGGGTGATTGAATCTTGGGTCTCACACCTGCTACTACATGTTCAGTTGATTCCTCCAAGGATCATCAGATAGATTCAGGTCTAGAACAATGGGTCAACCTGGAAAACAACATTACCAATGTACAGCGTAGGTTTTCTCTGGCTGTTTTCTTTCCATGTCTCTGTAGCATGTGTGCCCCTCAGTGTTATCTTTATTTCTCTCCCTCTGCCCCCCACCCTACCCCATCTCACCATCTCACCATGGGAAGCTCCTCCTCTTACTCCTACAGCTGGTTTTGTCTGTCAAAGGAGGCTAGCAGCCATGTGGCAGTTTACAGACACATGGGAGGTGCTCTTCAAATGGCTGTTGCCTTGGGATTGGTCGGTGAACATATCAGTCTGTAAATCTGGAGTTTATGTTTAAGAAAAGTTTGGTGAAGATGTTAAACACGATGTCACTGTCTATTCAGTAGTTTGTTTTTTTAACTTTCTGTGACCCTCTGTGACCTCCACCCCCGACTCTGTCTGTCGCCCACACAGCTCCTGTGTCTGTGTTAGTTTGATCAATCACTCCAGGACTGAAATAGATCATTTAACAGGAGTCAGATCAGTACTGATTATTTTTCCTCTGCTTGTGTTCTGTCCCTTCTCTCTGTCTTCTCCTCTCTCTGTCTTCTTTCCCAAACAGGGCAGTTATTCCCACCACCTCCTCTTGCTGCAGGATATTTATAGCAAGGTCTTCTGTTAACTCAGCTGCCATGCTTATCTGTGTGTGTGTGTGTGTGTGTGTGTGTGTGTGTGGTGGTTTGTGCTGTGTGAGTGTGCAGGACTGTCTGTTTCACTCTGTCTCAGACTGTAGCCGAGTCTCTCCTACTGACTCACAGTGAGACTGTTCCTTGAGTTTGGTCAAGTTACAAGTTTTTAAAAACAAACTTCATTTGGACCTTAAACTACAGAGGGAGCCATCACAAGGTATGTCCTAGGTTCTTTGTTTTTGAAGGCAAACCTGAAATTTTTTCAACTATCTGAGAAATAATGTGAGAATTTTGATACTTAACACTTATTTATAGATTATAGAACATATCTATATTTACAGTGTCGAGTAAAGTTTGCTCAACCTTGCTCAGACAAGCTGGTGGTTTGACATTGGTTGGTGTTCTGGGACCTGTTGGAAGGCCCTGTCCTGGTGGAAAAACCAGGGGTTCTCTTTAGAGAATTCTTCCCAGCCAAACTTGGAGCTGACTTGGGTGGTAATGTGAGAACAGTGGACAAGAGCCTGAGTCAAGCTCTAATTTCTTATGTTGTCCCTTAAGTTCAAGAAATCGGTTGGAGGACACTGTTGTTGTAATGTTTCAATGACAAAAATGTCTTTTTCTCTGTGTTTCACGTGGATGGCGAGTCCTAAACCACAGATTCAGTGTCTAAAACAGAGAAGTTCTAGATCCTTCCTTTGAATTACACTCCAAGAAAAATAGATACAGTGTACAGTATACAGTGTACAGTGTACCTTTGGATAATATTATAAACTGGTTTCTGTGTGAAACATTCCGTACAGTGTCCCCATTTTTATGACAGACTGGGTCAAGTGTCTATATTGAAATCTGACTTCTCAACAACATGCTAAACCTCTGGCGTCATGGCTCACACTCTACGCTGAGTCATAACACCACAGTCCACTCTGTCATTGTGTACACATGATACCTGTGTTGTTCTCTGTGAAGTCCTCTAATTGATCCTTCAGGCACATCCCTGCATGTTAGATGTTTGATTTGCTTTGCAGTTTTCTCGATGTCTCGATGGGTTTAAATGGCTTTTACTGTATGTAGAACAGCGCCAGACCGTTTCCCTCGTGTGTCTACCAGTGTGTGAACAGTTCACATCACAGCTGTGACAGAATTTCGTATGGCACTGCTCAGCTGCTTAAAAGACTGTTTGCCCTTCCCGGTGAGATCTCTGGGTCCTGATTGGTTCTAATTAAAAGACTGTTTGCCCTCCCCGGTGAGATCTCTGGGTCCTGATTGGTTCTAATTAAAAGACTGTTTGCCCTCCCCGGTGAGATCTCTGAGTCCTGATTGGTTCTAATTAAAAGACTGTTTGCCCTCCCCGGTGAGATCTCTGGGTCCTGATTGGTTCTAATTAAAAGACTGTTTGCCCTCCCCGGTGAGATCTCTGGGTCCTGATTGGTTCTAATTAAAAGACTGTTTGCCCTTCCCGGTGAGATCTCTGAGTCCTGATTGGTTCTAATTAAAAGACTGTTTGCCCTCCCCGGTGAGATCTCTGGGTCCTGATTGGTTCTAATTAAAAGACTGTTTGCCCTTCCTGGTGAGATCTCTGGGTCCTGATTGGTTCTAATTTTATGAGTGTCACCAGGTTTTCTACAACGTTCCTCCACGTGCAACTCAAAAATAAAAGGTCAAATTAACATAGCAACTTTTAACATAAACACTGATTGAGCTGATTCAGACTGAAATCACTTTGTGAGTCAAGATGAGTTTCTTCTGACTTTGACAGAAAGGTGTGTTGTCTCTTATAACTGATGTTACTACTATGTTAAATCTTCCATCTTGATTTTTTGAAGATTTTTCCTAATTCTGGTCTTCTCTCCCTCAGCCAAGTTCTCTCTCTCCCTCTCTCTCTCTCTCTCTCTCTCTCTCTCTCTCTCTCCGCTGTTCCCTCTGTCCTTTCCCTGACAGGGCCACAGTGTCACTGTGTCTGACTGTTGTTTCTCGTCCACCTGCACCACACACACGGCTGAGTGTTTTCATATTTCATCATGGCGTTATCCTCTCGCTTAAAGCTGTGGGAACAGAAGGCAGGCCCAATACGTCTGCATGCCGTGTTTTCACCTCACCTCCATTTCAACTCACAGCCGCGTCTAGCTATGAGGCAGTACCATGTTGTCTGTGCATTCACAAAACAGCGATGTTGCCTGACCCGCTTGTGCACTAATGCCAGAGTGCTCGCGGCTCAGCCCGGTAAACTGACGCTCTACGTCTCGGCTGTGAAATAAAAAGCCGCTTTGTTTGGTGTGTCACTTTAGCTAATGTTTAACAATGCATGATCATACCTGTATTTACTAGCGGTCATCAAATTTGGAGTGAATGTAATATTTCAGGCAGACATTATGAGCAGCGTCGCTGTCTGTGGAGAGTTACGCGTTGGTCCATTCACAGTCAGTCTGAACAGGAGTGTCGCTGCATCGGCTTCCACTGTTTACTCCACGTGTCCATGTTGTAGCATCTGCTAAAGAGTGAAGTTGTGGAAGTGTTCATGCCAGTGTGTGCACCACAGGACTGCTTTTTGTGTAGATTTGAAATAGACTCTGTCTGCTGGTTGGCAAATCAGCCACATAAATATATTCTGGCCGCACAACTAATCTATTGAAGAGAGTCTGTCAGCAGTACCTTTACAGGCACTGTCAGTGATACAGAACACTGTTTGGCTTCAGACTGAGACAAGACAGAAAGCTTCTCTTTATTTACAACCATGCAGAAACTGCTGCTCATAGCCAGTAATGAAGAGTCAGTGTCTGGTCATACCTGTCGTGAACAGACTACTATGGACACCAGCGGAAAGGGACTCAACCTCTTGCCAATAAAACAACAGCAGAGTGAACACTGTTGCATGTTGTATGTCTTGACCAGATATTCAGATCTCAGATATTCAGATCTCAGATATTCAGATTTTTGAAAACTGGTCTGTATGGTTTGCTTTTGCTCATGTCAGTGTGATTACAGCCCAAACAATAGCTGTGACGTGAATGTCCCATCTGATCAGATAAAGGAGGAAAAAAAACCACCAGCTGCAGTCACACAGCCTCCTCCGCCGCTGTCCGCCGTGCCCGGGGGATTCCTCAAACAGCTCGTGCGAGAGACAGAGAGAGAAACGCGGCAGAAGGAGCCAGAGCCCAAAGAGGAGAAGGCGGTGAGAGGGCATTGTGGGTAATGTGAATAGTTTCTTTTTGCTGACGTTTGAACACATTACCTCATTGGTGCTCTTGATTTCCTCCTCAGCCCAACAAGTTAAGTGACAACCTGGTCCAGCAGTTCCTCCTTCCCGACGAGACGCCGCCCATCCTGGAGGCAGAAATGGCCCTGCGTACGGAGCAGCTGGTGAATGGAGAGCGAGGCAGAGTCACAGCACTGACAGAGAAGAAAACTTCACCCAAGAGGATAACATCTCCCCATCCCACCAGCAGCTCCAAATCAAGCACCCCAGACACCAGCAGCTCCAAACCAACCACCCCAGACATCAGCAGCCAGAGACAGCATCAGAACTCGGGCAGTGAGAATGGGTTTGACAAAGGGAAGGAGCCAGAGTCAGCAGAGGAGAGAGGGAGGAAACGAGAGGAGATTAAGATGTTAGAAGAGGAGGTGAAGCAGGTGAAGGAGGTGAGGCAGGAACCAGAGGGTGAGCTCGCTGAGACCACTGTTAAAGAGGAGCCCAGAAAACCAGAGGTCAGTCACACTCTCAATTCCCTTTCAATGCTAGAGAAAAAATGAAGCCATGAAGCAATGGGCTGTTTAAGTGTGTTGTATACTCACCTCTGCAGTATATGGAAAAACCCACTGGGACTTCAGTCCAACAACACCCAACACACTAACTGACTTTAACTGAAAACCTGGTCTTTAAAACCCTGACTGTAACAGAAAAACTTGACTCAAACAGAAACTCTCACACTAACAGTAGGCTTTGACTCTCAGTCAAGGCCCTTGTTTCTAAAGCCCGAACATTGAGCTTGCTGGGCAACAGTATGTGTCTGGTGCCTCCATAGCAACAGTACGTATGTGGTGCCTCCATAGCAACAGTATGTGTCTGGTACCTCCATAGCGGATCCTGTGTGTTCTGGTTGTCAGTGTGTGTTGATCGAAGATGCGAGTCATATCCTGACCCGCAGACCCATGGTCTGACTCAGGACCGTCTCTGTTCAATCAGAGCAGCATCGATCAATGCAGACGCACCTTAAGAACTGTTTTTACTTTGTTCTTCTCAATCCCAGCAGTGCTGTCTGTTCCGCCTCTTTTTTCCTCCCTCACAATCTTTTGTGTGTGTGCATCCTGCAGAGGGATGTGTGGTTTGAAGCTGGCCCGGTTTGGTATATCCATAAAGATGGATTCACTCTTGGTAAGACTGTCATCCATAAGAGCTCTCTCACTCCCCATATCACTCCTCATTAAACACTGTCAGTTTGTCATAAATATATCCAGTGCTACAGAGTCCAAGTTTTGAGCCACAGACACTGGGCAGTGTTGAATTACTTGTTATTAATAGTGGGCCCCTTTGGAGGGGACTATTATTATTTCCAGGGGATTTCCCAAGGGTCACAGGTCAAATCCTCACCCCTCTTTTGACCCTCTCAGGCACTTTTAAAATCATTACATAAATGAAGGCTTGGATGATAGTGTGCCTTTGCCAATTCATATAAGCTCATCATCTGATTGGTTGGATTCTCAGCCACTCAGCTGAAGCCAGATGAAGGCACGCCCGACCTCCCTGACAGCCAAGTGCGAGTTCGACTGGAGACTGATGGATCTGTCCATGACGTTTCCCAGTATGACGTGGAAAAGGTGATGTTTCCAAGGCTCATCTTTACATATCAAATTTGTTATGTTTTTGCTAGAATTGCATATTGTCCCAAATGCAGAGATGGGATTTTAGTGTGATTTCCTGTGTCATCTCTGCATGTCCTGATGTCTGACTGTTTTTGTGGGCTCAGGTGAATCCAGCTGAGCTGGACCTCTGTGAGGATATCTGTGAGCTGATCAGCGTAAATGAGTCCAGTGTCCTCCACACACTGTTGAGCCGGGCCAAGGCCCATCTGCCCCTCACACGTGCTGGACCCAACCTGTTTGCACTCTGGCCTCCTCTTCCTCTGCCAGGCAAGGTGTGACCCAGATGTTAATTTAGAGATAGTCACACAGTGTTTTCAATCAATAGTCACACAGTGTTTTCAACCAATAATCACAAAGTGTTTTTAACCAATAGTCACAAAGTGTTTTTAACCAATAGTTACAAAGTGTTTTCAACCAATAATCACAAAGTGTTTTCCACCAACAGTCATACGGTATTTTCCACCAATGAATGGCTTGGATCTTTAGAGTGATTTGCTCACAGTTACATTTGTTTTTTCTGTCTCTCTCTCCCTCTCTGTTTCAGAGTCACCGGACTCGACGGTGGGAGGGTACTTTGGAGGCGTCTCCTCAGGTGCAGGCTCTGGTGAGACAGGTGTATGTCTCCATGGTAACAGAGCGGCGAGACCAGTGCTTACTGGCGCTGGGCCGTAGCGGTACAGGAAAGACCACGTCATGCCAGTCGTTTGCTCAGGAGCTGCTGAAACAGGCAGGCACTGCCGGAGACAGTCTGACCTGTGAGTATCAGACCATGAATGCTCTGTGTCATTCACGATTACATTAATATTTCACTTGTATTCATAAAACAAAATACTTGTACAGGAGCAGTTATGGAATTATTTGGGAAAAAATACAGTTCAGCTGGTCTGTGTAGTATTTCAGTGGCAGTGTAATGTTTATGTCTATATAATTAGGAATATTTTCTACTGTATATTTGTATTAAATATTAATAACAGTAAACATACTCCATTAGAGAAATCCCCATACAACGAAAAGACTTTTGAAAACCCAGCCATTGTTTTGGATGTGTGTGCTTAGAGCAGACAGAGTGATAGTGTTTTTTCCTGTGTGTGGTACCGTAGTGGAGCGACTTCAGGCAGTGTTCACTGTCCTGCGTTCCTTTGGCTGTGTGAGCTCGCCTCACAGTGAAGCCTCATCCCGGTTTGCTATGGTGCTCTCTCTGGACTTCAATCACGCAGGAGTGGCCGCAGCAGGGCATCTGCAGGTACCCCTCTGTCTCACTCTCTCTTTCTCGCTTTCTCTCTGACCATCTCTCTCTCATTCTTTCCATCTCCTTTTTCTTTTGTTTTGTTTGTTCTCTTTTCTATCTCCCTGTCATTCTTTATCATAATAACTGAAATTGGAATACCTCTACACAAAGCAGTGACTGTGTTAGCTATGACAGTGTCAGCTGTGACTGTGTCAGTCTAACTGAATCTCTGTTTGATCGCCTGCTGCCTGGACCAGACAGTGATGCTGGAGAAATGGAGAGTTTGCCACAGACTGGAGGGAGAGAGTAACTTTCTGATCTTCTCTCAGATGCTGGCAGGTCTGAGTGCAGAGCTGAGGTCAGTGAAGGCAGAGAGTTCTCTTAGTCATGGTTATGGTTGGGATTAAGGGTTCTGCTTGGTTTCCACACAGCAAAACACCTTGCAAATTTCCCTCTGGGGGCGTGGTCATGAAAACAGCAAGCAAGTCACTAATGTCAAAAGTTTGAGTACTTAAATGAAGGTCTATAGTGGTTTATTTGCCCCGACCAGAACCGTTGAGAGAGGTTTTTTGTACCGCTCTGGCCCCGACTAAGTTCACGTAACATGTAAACAACAACCTATGTTGATGTAGACACAAATGGTTGCCCATACATCTTTTAATCATATACATGTTTTCATGCTACATGTGGCCTTTAGCCTCCGCCATCTTGGTCAGACTTTTTTTGTTACTCCTGCCTCTCAAGAGAACGTCACATACCAGACACATCACAAGCTGAACTGTTTGGTTCTCACGTGGCTCTCATTTGCATAAAGTTGAAAATTCGCCATCTCAATTTTCCATGCTTCTGCAAATTCGCCCTGATTTCACATAATTAGTGTGAATTTCACATCCATTCAACCTGAGTGACAGAGATGCAAAATTGGCTGCTGTGGAAACGTACCGTTACTGCGGTTACAGTTTTACAGTTAGGTTTACAGTTTTACAGTTAGGTTTACAGTTAGGTTTACAGTTTCACAGTTAGGTTTACAGTTTCACAGTTAGGTTTACAGTTTTACAGTTAGGTTTACAGTTAGGTTTACAGTTTCACAGTTAGGTTTACAGTTTCACAGTTAGGTTTACAGTTTTACAGTTAGGTTTACAGTTTCACAGTTAGGTTTACAGTTTTACAGTTAGGTTTACAGTTAGGTTTACAGTTAGGTTTACAGGGGAGTTGAATACAGAATTTGTGCTGGATCCTGAAACTGAAACTTGCCGTTACTCTTTCAGAACAGAGCTCCAGCTCCACCAGCTGAGTGAGGCCAATGCATTTGGGATTGTGTGCCCTACCAAGGTAAGACTACTACCACTACTATCTCTGAGTGTAACAGCCGTTCACTCAGACGTCCGTTCCTTCGGCTCACAGGTGGAGGAGAGGCAGCGAGCATCTGTAGCTTTTGGAAAACTCTTGGCTGCTATGAACACTCTGGGCTTCTCGGCGGACGAGCAGCGAGCCATTTGGCGTGTTCTGGCCGGGATCTTCCACCTGGGCGCTGCTGGGGCCTGCACAGGTCTGAACCTTTTACACTCATTTGGCCATTGACTGTGAGGCAGCTGTAGGTTGTGCTACTCATATGAGTCGCTGGGTGCTACTAACCCTCTCAATGAAAGTAAAATTCACTGTTAATTGGCAATGAGTAAAATTTGCTGTTAATTGGTAATGGGAGCAAATCCTTTTCGGACCTAGACAAGGCTTAATCTGTTTGGACATCCATGTGAACAGGAGAGCTGGCCTGAGCTGAATGAGGTGCGATTTTGTGTAATTTGTTATGCCTTTGAACACATCTCTCACTCTTGCCCTCTATGCCGTGCCAGTGGGGCGCAGGCAGTTTCTGAGTGTTGACAGTGCACAGGTGGCCAGTGCTGTTCTGGGCTGCGAAGGGGATGAGCTCCACACCGCTGTGTTCAAACACCACCTGAGACAGTTACTGCAGAGAGCCACTGGGGGCAGCAGAGAGACGCGCTTCGTGGATTCAGAGGAAGGTAAACTGTGAGGACAGAGTGAGACAGAGAGCAGAAACATTGTGCACACATGGAAATATGAATGTGTACATGGGAAGATATGAATCGTTTGCCTCACTGTTTGGGTCTGAAGGAGTGTTAGTTTTGGTTAGTTAGCTTTTATATACATAGAGCCCCTCTGTATGTGTACTCCAGTACTTGCAAATCTGTATGTGTGTCCATCTGTCCATGTGTGTCTTCATATGTGTGTGTGTCTGTCTCTGTATGTGTGTGTTTATTTGTGTGAGCATGTATGTGTGTGTGTGTTTATTTGTGTGCGCATCTGTATTTGTATGTGTGTGCGTGTGTGTGTCTGTCTGTGTGTATTTATTTGTGTGAGCATGTATGTGTGTGTGTGCACATCTGTATTTGTATGTGTGTGCGTGTGTCTGTCTGTCTGTGTGTATTTATTTGTGTGAGCATGTATGTGTGTGTGTGCACATCTGTATTTGTATGTGTGTGTGTGTGTCTGTCTGTGTGTATTTATTTGTGTGAGCATGTATGTGTGTGTGTGCACATCTGTATTTGTGTGTGTGTGTGTCTGTCTGTGTGTATTTATTTGTGTGAGCATGTATGTGTGTGTGTGCACATCTGTATTTGTGCGTGTGTGTGTGTGTGTGTGCACATCTGTATTTGTGTGTGTGTGTGTGTGTGTGTCTGTCTGTGTGTATTTATTTGTGTGAGCATGTATGTGTGTGTGTGCACATCTGTATTTGTGTGTGTGTGTGTGTGTGTGTCTCAGGTCCTAGACTCAGTGCTGCTCAGTGTGTGGACGGCATGGCCTTTGGTCTCTATGAAGAGCTCTTCACTGCCATCGTATCCCTCATCAATAGGTAGGGTCTTGTCAGTACTTGTGTGAATTTAGGTTCATACTGGACACATGGTGCTAGAGAGGTTTCTGCTTGAGTCCTGAGGCCTGCTGAGTGTTGAAGCCTGAGACTTTCCTAATGTGTATGTCCAGAGCTCTTGGCTCACAGCAGCTGATCCTGGCATCGGTGATGGTGGTGGACGCTCCAGGCCTCCGAAATCCCCGGCACAGTGGTCAGGACAGAGCAGCTGGCTTCTCTGAGCTCTGTCACAACTACCTACAGGAGAGACTTCTGGAATACTACTTCACACACACATTCACACACACACTGGACCGCTATGCACGGGTAATAGAGAGGGTTCTTTTGTGTTTATATGTTTTCTGAATGAAGTGCTGCATGATACTCATGGAACATTATGAAACAAAATGACCGCAAACAACTTTTCTTCAGATACAGACCGAAATATGATGATCAAATGTTTTGTTCTGAAAGATGGTGCATGCAGTCTGAGTTTGGTCTCATTCCAGGAGCAGGTCCCAGTCGATTTTGTGCCTCCAGAAAGCAGTCCCGCGGAGGTGGTGTGTGCTATTGACCAGCCTGGGCTTCAGGTGCCTCCTTCTACAATTTACAATTTTGTTATTTGGCAGACGCTTTTTACCAAAGCGACTTACAATCAGTGCATCAGTCAGAGTCAGATTTCTAATACCTTGTGAGCAGAGATCACAATAAGACCGAGCGTAAAATTGCCCCTTCGTATTGCGCCCCTGGAATACTTTGACAAACGCAGATACAAGACAAAGGGTTTTTTTTTTTTAGGAAAGGGAGGTTAGGCATTGGGGGACAGGTGGGTTCTAAAGAGGTGGGTTTTCAGTTTCCTGCGGAAGATGGTAAGTCTTGACTGCATGGGGGAGGTCATTCCACCACCTCGGGGTAATGGCGGAGAAGAGGCGTGGTCGGGAGGAGCGGCTGCCGGGTTCCTGAAGTGAGGGGACCGTCAGTTGTCCAGACGTCATAGAGCGGAGGGTCCTAGTTGGGGTGTATGGAGTTATAAGAGCCTGAAGGTATGATGGGGCAGAGCCTCTAGTGGCCTGGTAGGCCAGCACCAGTGTCTTGAACTGGATGCGGGCTGCTACCGGAAGCCAGTGGAGTGCAGTAAGCAGTGGAGTGACATGAGAGTGTTTAGGGAGGTTGAAGGCCAGGCGTGCAGCGGCGTTCTGCACGAGCTGGAGCGGCCTGATGGTGCAGGCCAGCAAGCCAGCCAGTGGTCCTTCTTCCATCTCTGTGCCCCCCACACTACATCACTAAACAAATGTGCATCCAGTCCTTGGGCTTTACATTCACAGTTTGAACTTAACATTCCTAAAGCATGACCATGTATAAACAAAAGGGAAGAGCATGCTAACCTGTCCAGGTGCTGTTGGCAGGTGAGGGGGCCAGAGGGTGACTGCTGCGGGCTGCTCTGGGTTTTGGATGAGGAGATGGTCACGCCAGGTTCCACAGAGAGCACAGTTCTGGAGAGAGTGTGTCAGTTCTTCAGTGATTCAGGTACTGAAGTGGAAAAATAAAGACTGTGTTATTCATGCATCTGATCTGTATTCCTTAAAGACGTGAGAGATCTTATCAGAGAAGCTGTTTTTCCTCCGCTGAGTCTGCTCCTCCTGATTCTTCTTCCTTCCTCCTGATTCAGTTCGGCAGTGTGAGCAGGCCTTGCAGTGCGAGATCGCTCACCTAATGGGTCGGGATCCGGTCCGGTATGACCTGTCTGGCTGGTTTGGCCTGGTCCAGAATAATCCATCTGCCCACAATGCAGTCTCACTGCTGCAGAACTCCACAGTGTAAGAAACAAACCCAAATCATACACCCTATTGTGAGCTGTGTGGTCAGTGTTGTGAAATATTTACACTGGTCTTTCTTGCTCTCTCTCTAAGTTCATTTCTGCTCAAGTGCTTCATTGGCATGACTGTCCAAACTAGGGATGTCCCGATCAAGTTTTTTTGCCCCCAATCTCAATCCGAGTCATTTAATATTGAGTATCTGCTGATACTGAGTCCTGATCTGATACTTGTATTTTCCTAGATACAGTTGCACAATGCACACCTCGAGTACATTAAAGTTATTAAAAGCAATCCATATGCTTGACAGTTGAATAGCTCTGCAATGCATTAAGAAAAAAATTGCCTGCATCCGAGCTGTTCCTTCATTTTTCTTTTTTTTTTTTTTTACAAAATAACAAAGTAAACCTCGATGTAAAATCCCGGTAGGGCAGTGTCTGAAATGTAGTGTCGATAGGTTAGGCCGTATCGTGGCTCCAAAAGAGGCGAAAACCTGAGGTGCGTTCAAATTAGCAAACAAAAACAGACATTCGCAGACATTTTCAAATAGTTTTTCGTTTGCTTGGAGTTCACTGCGAACGTTTGCGAACACACACAACAAACGTGGATGCTGGACTAAGGAAGATGCGTGTCCAGATGGGAATTGTCCCAGAGAATATATGTAAATGTTTGATTTTATTTAGTCTTCTTACGCCGATTCAAGTGGCTAACTTGTCTGTCAGTTACATAGATACTTTTTCTGAATGTGTCTTTGTTGTGTGCTATCGTCATCAATCCTTAGGGTTAGCCAAGTGATTGTGTTGCTCTCTGGTCGTTAGTTTAGGCTAACTCGCATACATCACACACAGCTAAAGTGTTAGGTATTGAAATTTTGAAACGATACCTGGGTCGTTATTAGTAGCCTAAAGGATTAATGTTGTCGGAGTATGCTGACCTCAAAAACGTTCAAAATTAAAAGTTCAAAGAAAACCCGTTCGCCTCAGCCGAATTTGAACGCACCTCTGTATTCGTTACTGCGATTGGCTGGTCATCCAACCCGATGAATTCTGACCCAGTCGCTGTCTCGAGGAAATTTCTTTCTCCTTTTAAAAGTTTCCTCGTGTGTGTTGCGTTGGTGCAGCCTTTGCCTGAGATACCTGAGTGAACTCACTGTGTTCCGTTGACTGATTGGTTATCAAATTGGTAGTACTGAACACAGCTCTGTAACTACCGCTGTGCAAAATGCTTTCATTGCAGAAATTACAAGTGGCTGTTCGACAGCTTTTGTTTCCCAATTTAAAATATATCTACACTACAGACATTTTAGCCGCGTCCTGCCACAAATTGTTCTCTCCGTTTTCGACACCTGAGTGACAGCTGACGTAAAACAAAGGATCGGACGTAGGTTAGTGCTCAATAAAGCGGACACCGACCAGTTAAAAATGCCTTAATCGGCCCCGATACCGATCTTTGAGATCGGATCAGGACATC
This sequence comes from Chanos chanos, assembly GCF_902362185.1. NCBI lineage: Eukaryota > Metazoa > Chordata > Actinopteri > Gonorynchiformes > Chanidae > Chanos > Chanos chanos. The sequence continues at coordinate 58,348,244 of NC_044497.1, forward strand.
CCCAGTCCAGACTGTCCATTTCCCTCCAAGCCAATATAATAGATCACAGTTAGTAGGGCAGAGGTGAACACAGGGAAATGTACGTATGAGACATGGTGTCAAACTGAGATGACAGTTTTGTGTAAAATATGGATTATAACACTAAAAGAAGAGGAAGAAGAAGAGTAAGTGAAACAGATGTGAACTGTAAACAGTTTAGTGACTTAAGTTTCCCAATGACT
>NC_044497.1:58353464-58373464 GCF_902362185.1 Chanos chanos
CTCATGACGGTCCTTGAGGAGAGTGTTCCCATCTGCTGATCGGACAGGGGCAATAATTTGCTTCCTGGGGCCATATAGGGCTTTGATGGCATCATAGAAGCCCTGGGTGTTATTGCAGTCTGCAAGGTTTTGGATGTCCTGTGCCTTCTGCAACCACCAGGTGTCTTCCATGATCCAGAGAGCATGTCAGGTCACAGCTCTTGCCGCAGTAAAAGTGGCTTTCAGGGTGGAAGATCCAGGGCTAGACAGGAGAGCTTTATGGGCTTCGTGTTTTGTTTGCAGAAGTGATTGGATTTCGGCAGAGTTGTTGTCAAACCAGTCCTGGTGACGTTTCCTTGATAGACCAAGTGCTTCCGAGGCTGCACTGTGGATAGCTGTGCGCAGAGCTGACCAATCAGTGGATTCCTCCGGAACTTGGTCAAGGTTTTTTGCAAGGAGACGTCGGAGGTTGCCTGTGGTGGTGGGGTTATTCAGTGCTGTGCGGTTGAGTTTTCTATTTGGGGCTGTCTTTGGGCGACGGAGTGGAATGTCCATGAGGAGTTTGGATCTGTCCAGCATTCAGCCCCGCGCATGGCTCGGGTAATAAGAACATCCTGCCTGTCCTTTTGACGGACAATGATGTAATCCAGGAGGTGCCAGTGTTTTGAACGGGGGTGTTGCCAGGTGGTTTTGAGCCTGTTCTTCATTTGGGAGATGGTGTTGGTAATGACCAGGCGATGTTCTGTACAGAGGGAGAGGAGCTGGAGACCGTTGCTGTTCATTTTCCCCACTCCATGCTGGCCTAGGACTTCTGGCCATGTGAGATGCTCTGTGCCCACTCTAGCATTGAAGTCTCCCATGAGTAGGAGTTTGTCTGTGGATGGGGTTTTCTGGATGATGTAGTCAAGACTCCTGTAGAAGTCCTCTTTGATGTTAGGTTCTGTATCTAGGGTTGGTGCTTAAGCACTGATGAGGGTGGCGAAGCGTCGCTTTGTGAGAGGGATGCACCATGTCATCAGCCTTTCGTTGATGCCGGTGGGGGATTCTGGGATCCGTTGCAGTAGTTGGATCTTCACTGCGAAGCCAACTCCGTGAAGGCGGCGTGTGCCTTCAGGAACCCCTTTCCAGAAGAAGGTGTAGCCCGCACCGACTTCTGTCAGGGAGTCCTCACCGTGTAGCCTGGTTTCGCTGAGTGCTGCGATGTCGATGTTATACTTCGCAAGCTCCAGGGCCACAAGTGCTGTTCTACTGTGGGGTCTGTCTGTTGTTTCAGCCGTATCAAGGAGTGTGCGAACATTCCATGAAGCAATGTGCAAGTAAATGTTTCCTTTTTTTGTTCTTCGACCGCAGAGAGGGATGCTCCGATGGGTGCGGCTTACCGTCCGGAGTTGGGGGAGCAGACAATTTTTGGACCACCTTTTCCAGGTCCTTCCCCTTTAGGGGTGAGCAGTGTGGGGCTCAGACGCAATGGAAGCTGCCAAGGAGACACGCTGCTCCATCCCGTGATCTCAGTGGCCATCACTCCATTGCCACCTGTGTGCATGGTTTGGCTAGACACTCCCAGCCACATCCTTGGCCTGTGCCTGCCGCCATTCCACATCGCCACAGGACTTATGGGGTGGGGGGGTGGAGCAAGGGGCTTGCACAGGGAAAGGATTAGGGTGAGGGTGTGGGTGCGCAGTCCTCACTCCCGCCATCTTGACTCCACCAGACAGACTTCTAGTGGCATGAGAAGCTCATGACGACCTTCATCTGCCTGGAGCTGCAGGGGACTGCCGGTGGTCCGGTCTGCTGGACTCCGCCTGTGCCTATCCCCAACTACAGATTTGGATTCAGGGTTTACTCCCCTGGCCATCGTACCTCCCAAGGTTTACCCACGTGGCAGTGGGGCAGTGGTTGGTGGAGTACCTCTAGGGACCACTGCAGCTCCGAGATCTCCTACTAATTCAGCCTGGGGTCGTGAGACCCCAGTTACCATGGGCTGCCATGAGGAGGCATAGTAGGAGTCTTGGTGAGGGAGAGGCTGTGTACTGACCACAGAAGACTTACACATTGCTTCTGGACCCCAGCTGGGGGGGGGAGGGGTGGGCCAGCGGCAGAGGCTGAAGGAGGGAGATTGCAGGCATCCCTACATGCAATGGCTCATTTAGCAAACTGCACTAGACGCGTCACAACACCCTGCTGATGGCAAAGCCAGCCAGCCAGCCCACGTCCATATATACACTCACACACACACACACACACACATCCATATATACAGTAGGCCTGTAAGAATTATTTCATAATTGTCGAATAATTTCTTTAATTCATAATTTCTTTGTTGCACCACAGTTAAAGTTTTTTGGTTTTTTTTTAAATGAGCTTGGTCAAAGCAGGGTCACACTTTTGTTTGCATCCATCAAACACGTTTCCAATGCCTGTGTGCACCCTGTAGCATGACAGAACAGTAGCTATCAGAGGAGGCCCCGCCCACATTGATTTGCAGTTGTGAGGTCAAGTCGGCTTTTGAACGTTAGAGATCCAAACAGAATTGGGCAGTTTTGTGAGAAGCGGAGTTGTACCTTTGAGAAATGCCCATAACATTAAACTGATACATGTTTGGTTTTCACTGGAGTTTTCATTTAGTGTTGGTAAAAAAAATATTGCTTGACACTGTCCCATTGGTCCTGTCAAACTCTAGGGGGTCTGCAAGCCCACCTGAGTTCAGCTAAACTACGATTGGACAGTCGGTCATTTGGGGAGGGATTAGACTGTCAGGCTGATGTCAGCTACAGCATCAGTTTGACCCCAGATTTGACAAACGGACAGTAGCCTACATTCGGTAGAGAGAGGGGCAGACGCGATATGGAGCTTGTTTGAAAACATAACACGACTTCACTGTTTTGGGGTCATTTTGGATTACGATAATGAAGAGGTGTGGTTTACTTCATAGGCTGTGTTCTTGTGTTATTACATTATCTGGGTCAGGTAACAGTGAAATAACCAAAAGATGTATCCTGGGATTCATTCAGAACTTTCATTTGTTTAAAAATAATAAATAGATAAATATTTTTAAAATTTGACCAAAAGAGACAGTTATATTCTTCATCGCAATTATTTCTAAGACACTTAATTGTACAGCAACATTTGAACTTGTTATAACTCTAATATACAGTCGCGCACACATATGCATACAGACAGACAGAGACACACTCACTCATTCACATACACACACACACACAAGCACTTGGAGACAGACACAAACACACACACACACACACACACAAACATACAGACATACAGAGACAATCTCACTCACTCACTCACTCACTCACTTACACGCACACATACACTCAAAGACACACACACACATGCTTGGAGACAGACACAAACACACACACACACATACAGACAGAATGAGACAAACTCACTCACTCACTTACACGCACACATACACTCAAAGACACACACACGCTTGGAGACAGACACAAACACACTCACTCACACACACACACAGACACACACACACATTTGCTCAAAGACACACACACACACACACACACACATGCTTAGACACAGACACAAACACTCTCACTCACACACAAACACACACGCACACAGGCACATGGACATACATGTGTGAACATACACACACACACACACACACACACACACATATATTCTGGCTTGCTCTCATCACATGTCATGTATTTATTTCTCATTACCTACACAATATATTTCTCTCCTCTCTCTTCTGTCTCTCTCTCCCTCTGTGTCTCTCTCTCCCTCTTTTCAGGCTACCCTGATCACATGTCCCTGAGTGATTTCCGCTGCCGTTTCCAGGCACTGTCACCTCCTGTGATGAAGAGATATGGATCAGTCTTCATCACACCAGATGAGAGGAAGGTCAGTTACCAAACAAATATACACACACACACAACCACATATACACTCTCACTCACAACATAGACACACTTGTAGATGTAGATATGCACACATACATGCATGGACCCTCAGAAACACATACGCACACTCACACACTTCTCAATGTTTCAGTCACCTAGAGATTTGTGGTTTAGCTGGACTTTTTAATTTATCGGACTGAAATCTGTAGTAAACTCTGTGTGTGTGTGTGTGTGTGTGTGTGTGTATGTGTGTGTGTGTTAACTCTGTTTAACTCTGTGTATATTAAGTCTCTGTTTAACTGGTGGATATTAACTGTATATCTTTGTTATATGAAGTGTGTGCTTAACTGAAGTACATTGACTGTGTTAAACATTAACCATGTTAAGATGTGGTATATTTGTTTTTTTTGTTATATGAAGCCTGTATTTATAATTTTTTGGCCATTATTATTTTAGGTATTTATTATTCCTTTCAAATGAACCCACAGTTTAAAACCGTTGTTTCTAAATGTCAAATGTCCTGTTTGTCATCTGTTTTGTGTCCCTGTTTTTCAGGCAGTGGAGGAGTTACTGACTGACCTGGACCTGGAGAAGAAAAGCATCGTTCTGGGCACAAGCAGGGTCAGAGAAACACATTCTGATTCACTGGCATTATCACCCTTTCTGCTAGTTTTCCCCAGTTTCCCCAGTTTCCCCTTCCCTGTCTGTCTCTGTCCCTATACTGTCCCTATATGTTCCTGTCATCACACAACACCTGCACCGATGTGAGAGGGTGAGAACTCCTCTCAGCACCCACTTTAGACCTGTCTCTGTCTGAGCCACTTTAGACCTGTCTCTGTCTGAGCCACTTTAGACCTGTCTCTGTCTGAACCACGTCAGACCTGTCTCTGTCTGAGCCAGTTTGGACCTGTCTCTGTCTGAACCACGTTAGACCTGTCTCCGTCTGAGCCACTTTAGACCTGTCTCTGTCTGAACCACGTTAGACCTGTCTCCGTCTGAGCCACTTTAGACCTGTCTCTGTCTGAACCACGTTAGACCTGTCTCTGTCTGAACCACGTCAGACCTGTCTCTGTCTGAGCCAGTTTAGACCTGTCTCTGTCTGAACCACGTTAGACCTGTCTCTGTCTGAACCACGTTAGACCTGTCTCTGTCTGAGCCAGTTTAGACCTGTCTCTGTCTGAGCCAGTTTAGACCTGTCTCTGTCTGAGTCAGGTTAGACGAGTCTCTGTCTGAGCCACTTTAGACCTGTCTCTTACCCCTTTTCCACTGCCGCGGTGCCGGTGCCGGTGCCTGATTGAGCACCGGGGCCGCGCTTTTCCACTGACAAAATACTGGTGCCGGAGCCGAAAAGCTGGCACCAGCACGGCACCACAGAGTTGCTGTTCCCAAAAGTTGGAACCGCTGACGTCAGAGGCTATGCAAATAAAAACCACGCGAGAACCAATCAGTTCAGTGTTTGATGTGTTTGGTACGTGATGTTCTCTAGAGAGGCGGGAGTAACAAAAAGCGTCTGACCAAGTAGCGGTAGGCTAAAGGATATTTGTAGCATGAAAATATGTATATGATTAAAAGATGTATGAGCAACAATTTGTGTCTACATCAATACGGGCTGTTGTTTACATGTTACATGAACGTAGTCGGACCCAGAGTGGTAGAAAAAGACACACTCTCTCTCTCGGCTCTAGCTGGTGCAAATAAACCACTGCATGCAGACCTTCATTTAAACACTCGTTTTAACTTTTGAGCTAGGTGACAGACTTACTATTTTCATGAATTTTTCCCCCAAAGCGAAAAGTTATAGGACAAAATTCGTGAGGTGTTTCGCTGTGTGGAAGCCTAGCGTAAAAGTAAATTTATAAATAGCAAACAGATGCGTTCTGTCCGACATTATTTTTTCCCCACGGAAATTACCCAAACTTTCGCTATGTAGCGTTCGGTTCCCAAACCAGTGGAAATGCGGGCCAGTTCTCAAAAGGCACCAAGGCAGCACTGGCTCCGCACCGGCACCGCCACCGCCACCGGCACCGGCACCGCCCTAGTGGAAAAGAGCTATCTGTCTGAGCCCGGTTAGACGAGTCTCTTTCTGAGCCAGGTTAGACGAGTCTCTGTGGGAGGGCTGATGTGATGTCAGGAGTGGCTGAGGCGTTCGTGTGAATGTATTTTTGGCTGATAGGTCTTTTTGAGGAGAGGGGTACTGAGGTCCTTGGAGCAGCAGAGGGATCAGCTGGTGCACGGCTGGCTCTTCCAGCTCCAGGCAGCCTGCCTGGGACATCTGGCCCGTCAGAGATACCGGCGTCTGAAGGTGAGGAGCAGGCTGCTTTCCTGAACAGCATCTGTCTGTGGAGGCAGTGACACTGTGGGTAAATTAGAGAGGAGAGGGTGTAGTGGAGTGTCTCTTGGTGTGTCTTTTGTTTGGCATAGGCGGTAAAGTTAAGCTCAGTTCATGAGTTAATTCGGCAGTTTCAGTTTCATGTTCTAAAAATGAAGAACTACAAACTGAATTTGTTGTGTGAGATGACAGTCTGACCTGCGATCCTGGGTTTGTGTAGGTGCAGCAGATGGCAGTGCGCTGTGTCCAGAGGAACCTGCGAACACTCACTGCAGTGGCCAGTTGGGGCTGGTGGAAGCTGCTCTGCAGAGTGCGCCCCCTGCTGGATGTGAACAGAGATGATCAAAGGCTCCGAGCAAAAGAGGTACTGCTGAACAGCCTGGAGCAGGAGCAGCGACAGTTTAAGCTTGCTAATTACACTGCAGTTCAACTGAAAACAGTCTTAGGGAGTTTGTAATTAATGGCATTTAGCATATAATTAACGGCATGTGAAATATAATTTGGCTGGAATGTGCTGTGATGTAGGATGAACTTACTGCTCTGAGGAGACGGCTGGAGAAGTCTGAGAAAGACAGGAATGAGCTGCGACAGACTGTGGATAACCTGGAGACTAAGGTACGTGTCTGTGTGTGTGTGTGTCCGTGTGTGTGGTGAAGGGGTGGTTATTGTACATGCTTGTGAATGTGCATTCCAAATTCCCTCTGTCTTCTCCTGTTTCTGAATGTGCTTAATCCTCTTGAACTTAAAGAATGAAAAGTAAGTTCAAATTGTGTCAGAAATGGTGTGCTAACGCTAACAGCCATGTGTGGTGTGTGATGACTTTGCTTTGTGAGCTGATTGGGGGATGTGATGGCTTCTTGCAGGTGACGGCTGTGACCTCTGAGCTGAGTGATGAACGTTTTAGAGGAGATGCTGTGAGTCAGGCTCTGGACATCGAGAGAGCTGAGAGACTGCGACTGTACAAAGAGAACAAGGAACTACAGGTTCATCCATCCATCCATCCATCCATCTGTCCATCCATCCCCCTTTCCATCCATCCTTCAGTCTCTTGCTATGTCACTGTTTCTCTGATTAAAATAACATGTTGTATGAAGTGAGGGTTTTTCTGTATTTGGTAATGTCTGTCTGTTCTCATGTGTCTCAGACACGCTTAGAGCAGAGTAAAGAGGCCATAGACAACCTGGAGAAAGAGCTGGAGGAGGAGAAGCAGAAAGTCAAGAGCAAAGAGACACAAGGAGGAACAGCAACAGGTCAGTACCCACACAGCTCTGTGACACACAGGTCAGTACCCACACAGCTCTGTGACACACAGGTCAGTACCCACACAGCTCTGTGACACACAGGTCAGTACCCACACAGCTCTGTGACACACAGGTCAGTGCCCACACAGCTCTGTAACCCACAGGTCAGTGCCCACACAGCTCTGTGACACACAGGTCAGTACCCACACAGCTCTGTGACACACAGGTCAGTACCCACACAGCTCTGTGACACACAGGTCAGTACCCACACAGCTCTGTGACACACAGGTCAGTACCCACACAGCTCTGTGACACACAGGTCAGTACCCACACAGCTCTGTGACACACAGGTCAGTGCCCACACAGCTCTGTGACACACAGGTCAGTGCCCACACAGCTCTGTGACACACAGGTCAGTGCCCACACAGCTCTGTGACACACAGGTCAGTACCCACACAGCTCTGTGACACACAGGTCAGTACCCACACAGCTCTGTGACACACAGGTCAGTACCCACACAGCTCTGTGACACACAGGTCAGTACCCACACAGCTCTGTGACACACAGGTCAGTACCCACACAGCTCTGTGATATACATGGCAGCTGCCTGCACCTCTAATCCCTCATTTAATACCTCTCTTTACTATGTGTGTGTGTGTGTGTGTGTGTTTGTGTACATTCAGAGAGTGAGCTGCAGTTGCAGCTAGAGTGTGCGCAGACAGAGGTTGAGTTTCTGCGCAGACGGCTGCGACAAACAGAGGAAAGATTGGAGGCTGAGAGGGTGGCCAGAGAGCAGCTGGACACCAAGGTCGCCTATTCCTCTGCCAGATTACACTGTTTTATTGACCTATTCCTCTGCCAGATTACACTGTTTTATTGACCTATTCCTCTGCCAGATTACACTGTTTTATTGACCTATTCCACTGCCAGATTACACTGTTTTATTGACCTATTCCTCTGCCAGATTACACTGTTTTATTGACCTATTCCACTGCCAGATTACACTGTTTTATTCATATATTCCACTACCAAAATGTTTAGATTTTTTTGTTTGTTTAACAAAAGTAGATGTTCATGGGTTGTGATAAATGGTGGCATATAAGAAAACTATTGGATCTGGGTCAGTATTTTGGACCCTTTAATGTCATTGACAAGGTTCTGAATTGAGTGCATCTCTCACTCCCTCATGTGGCAGGTTCTGGAGCTGCAGGCTCAACTAGAGCAGTCTAAGCGGTCAGTGACCGAACTGAAACGCCATTGCCGGCGTGTGACCTCTGACCTACAGGACGCCCGTGTGCAGACAGATAGCCTGCAGAGTCGTGTTCATGAGCTGGAGCGCAAACAGAGACGGTTGGTCTTTTTCTCCTCACATGAACATAAAGCACATTTATGCTTATTGTTCCACTCCTTCTAATATAATACTCTCTCTCTCTCTCTCTCTCTCTGTCTCTCTGTCTCTCTCTCTCTCTCTCTCTCTCTCCGTCTCTCTCTCTCTGTCTCTCTCTCCCTCTCTCTTTCCATCTATCTTTCTCCCTCCCTCTCTCTCTCTCTCTCTCTCTCCCTCTTTCTCTCTCTCTCTCTGCATTTGTGTGTGTGTATGTGCGTTTGTGTATGTGTGTGCATGTGCATGTACGTGTATGTGTGTGTGTGTGTGTCTCTCTCTCTCTGTCTGTCTGTGCCTGTGTGTGTTTGTGTCTGTGTCTGTGTGTGTATGTGTTTGTGTGTGTGCGTGCGCGTGTAGGTTTGACACTGAGCTGACCCAGGCTTTGGAGGAGGTGGATAATGAGAGAGAACAGAAGGACAAAGCCATCCAGGAGAGCATCGCTCTGGGAGCAGAGGTCTTCACACTGCGACAGACCCTGAAGGTACCGCATACAGCCATCCCTATGGTTCTGTGGTTAGGATTACTAAACCCTATGGTTCTGTGGTTAGGATTACTAAACCCTATGGCTCTGTGGTTAGGATTACTAAACCCTATGGTTCTGTGGTTAGGATTACTAAACCCTATGGTTCTGTGGTTAGGATTACTAAACCCTATGGTTCTGTGGTTAGGATTACTAAACCCTATGGTTCTGTGGTTAGGATTACTAAACCCTATGGCTCTGTGGTTAGGGTTACTAAACCCTATGGTTCTGTGGTTAGGATTACTAAACCCTATGGTTCTGTGGTTAGGATTACTAAACCCTATGGTTCTGTGGTTAGGATTACTAAACCCTATGGCTCTGTGGTTAGGATTACTAAACCCTATGGCTCTGTGGTTAGGATTACTAAACCCTATGGTTCTGTGGTTAGGATTACTAAACCCCATGGCTCTGTGGTTAGGATTACTAAACCCTATGGTTCTGTGGTTAGGATTACTAAACCCCATGGCTCTGTGGTTAGGATTACTAAACCCTATGGTTCTGTGGTTAGGGTTACTAAACCCTATGGTTCTGTGGTTAGGGTTAGGGTTACTAAACCTAATGAACCTCATGTCGCAGCATACAGCAGGAGAGCTGAGTATGCTTTGGGTCGTAATGTTAAATGATTGTGTGTGTGTCTGTTATGTGTCTCTATCACAGTTTTGGTCATTAACTGTGTGCTGCTGTGTTTATATCCTGCTTAACAGTCACTGTTTATCTTTCAGTCTTCAGTTTTAATGGCATGAGGTTTCACAGCTGCACGTGTGTGTGTGTGTGTGTGTGTGTGTGTGTGTGTATGTTAATGTGTGTGTGTGTGCACATCTTCATTAGGAGAGCCAGGAGGAGGTGTCTCACCTGCAGCAGCAGAAGGAGGAGCTGTGTGCAGAGATTCGAGATCTGAGCGCTCCTCTGAACCTCAGCACTGACTCCGTCCCTCAGCTGAAAAAACAGCTCCGTGAGTTGGAGAGCAGAGACACGGCGCATGCTGAGGAGATCAGACAGATGGCAGCCAAGATCCAGCAGCATGAGCAGGTGCCCAACACACCCTGTCCTTCCCCCGCTCAGAGAGAGCCAATCACAGGGGCCGCCTCTCAGTTCTTCCCCCGCTCAGAGATAGCCAATCGCAGGGGCCGCCTATCAGTCCTTCCCCGCTCAGAGATAGCCAATCGCAGGGGCCGCCTATCAGTCCTTCCCCCGCTCAGAGAGAGCCAATCACAGGGGCCGCCTCTCAGTCCTTCCCCCGCTCAGAGAGAGCCAAACGCAGGGGCCGCCTATCAGTCCTTCCCCCGCTCAGAGAGAGCCAAACGCGGGGGCCTCCTCTCAGTCATTCCCCCGCTCAGAGATAGCCAAACGTAGGGGCCGCCTTTCAGTCATTCCCCCGGTCAGAGAGAGCCAAACACAGGGGCCGCCTCTCAGTCCTTCCCCCGCTCAGAGAGAGCCAAACACAGGGGCCACCTCTCACCTTCTGGGCTACAGTTAATGCTTATGCCTCTTCTCTCTCCAAAGATGCATCTACGCTTTGAGATGGAGATGGAGAGAATGAAACAGATTCATCAAAAGGAGCTGGAGGACAAGGAGGAGGAGCTGGAGGATGTGCAGAAGTCCTCACAGAGACGAGTAAGGAGCTGCCACCCAGAGACAAAGAAGGAGGCACACTGATGAGGACAACAGATATGCATCATTTATTGGCAAATCTTGTTCTCTCTTGTGTGTGTGTGTGTGTGTGTGCGTGTGTGTGTGTGTGTGTGTGTGTGTGTATGTGTGTGTGTGTGTGTTTGTATTTGTGTGTGTGTGTATGTGTGTGTGTGTGTGTGTTTGTATTTGTGTGTGTGTGCATGTGTGTATGTGTGTGTGTGTGTGTGTGTGTGTTTGTATTTGTGTGTGTGTGTATGTGTGTGTGTGTGTGTGTGTGCGTGTGTGTATGTGTGTGTGTGTGTGTGTGTGTGTGTGTGTGTGTGTGTGTGTGTGTATAGCTGAGACAGCTGGAGATGCAGTTGGAACAGGAATATGAGGAAAAGCAGATGGTAATCCATGAGAAGCATGACTTGGAAGGACTGATTGCGACACTCTGTGAGCAGGTAGGAGGGAAAGAAGAGAGTGAAAACACTGAGAGATTTCAGGTTCTTGTCTTATGATTGATGCTTTTCCTTTGGCACTACATAACACACTCTGCTTCCCTCTGACGTGTATGTAATCACTATACAGTCCTGCATATCCGTAATTTATTGACCATATTTAATAACTGTATTTATTAACCTTACAATGCTATATGTTCAGAAACTGCATGGTCAGGGCACAAGCTCCTCAACAACAACAACAAAAAACTAAACAGAAATGTGGTGATTTGAGCCAAAAGCTCTCACTTTTCCCCACAGCTGTGTCACTGTGTTCAGCATCACTCTGTTTTTTCTGTTTAACGATTAGTCTAATTCATTTAACTTTCCTGTCCAGCTCAGAATCATCCCAGTTATTGTAGAACCCATCAGAGCAAACTTAGTGATGTAAAGAGCTTTAGGTTGTTGTCAGTTGTTGGCCATGAACATGAACAGACCACAGCGAGCAGACCATAGCACAGACAGACCATAACAAAACTTTTTCCTGTGATAATGACATAATTAATTTGATAGAACGGGGGATCTCGAATTATGTCGTTATCTCATGAAAACAAAGTTTTGTTATTTTGTGATAATGACATAAATAACCAGAGATCCCGAGAAAACAAAGAAAAATAACATGTTATCACAAGAAAATGGAATCTAAATTAAATGTAAATTCATGGCATCTTAGGGTTTCCATAGTTACCAGCAGCCATGGCTCCATCTATTGCTTTTTCGAGCATTCCAGTGCGATAGCATGCGATCTGTCTACGGCCAGCGTAGAGGGATAAAATACACTGGCAAAAGGCGAGGCGAACCCATTTAACCTGTTCACAATGCACAGGTTAAACGAACCGCAATGTGGACTAGAAGCCAACCGAACTGAGACCACTGAGACCACCTCAGTTCATTTTGTTTCAGAGGGCTCTGAGTTCGTTTGGAATGTTCACATATGCACAGAAAATGCTGACTGATCGCTCTGAGTTCATTTTGAGGGCTGAAAGTGTGAAAACACTTCCAGGAAAATAAAAGAGTGAACTAAAAGAGGCCCCATGATATAAACTGTCTTCGGCTGAGTATCACAGTTATGTGGTAGATTAATCTTCATCGTAAAAAGAGTCAGTGCACACAGGACAGTGTAAGTGAAGGTTTGCAGTGATAGTGAGTCAGTGCACACAGGACAGTGTAAGTGTAGGTTTACAGTAATAATGAGTCAGTGCGCACAGGACAGTGTAAGTGTAGGTTTACAGTAATAGTGAGTCAGTGCACACAGGACAGTGTAAGTGAAGGTTTGCAGTGATAGTGAGTCAGTGCACACAGGACAGTGTAAGTGTAGGTTTACAGTAATAGTGAGTCAGTGCACACAGGACAGTGTAAGTGTAGGTTTACAGTAATAATGAGTCAGTGCACACAGGACAGTGTAAGTGAAGGTTTGCAGTGATAGTGAGTCAGTGCACACAGGACAGTGTAAGTGTAGGTTTACAGTAATAGTGAGTCAGTGCACACAGGACAGTGTAAGTGTAGGTTTACAGTAATAGTGAGTCAGTGCACACAGGACAGTGTAAGTGAAGGTTTACAGTAATAGTGAGTCAGTGCACACAGGACAGTGTAAGTGTAGGTTTACAGTAATAGTGAGTCAGTGCACACAGGACAGTGTAAGTGTAAGTTAACAGTAATAGTGAGTCAGTGCACACAGGACAGTGTAAGTGAAGGTTTGCAGTGATAGTGAGTCAGTGCACACAGGACAGTGTAAGTGTAGGTTTACAGTAATAATGAGTCAGTGCACACAGGACAGTGTAAGTGTAAGTTAACAGTAATAGTGAGTCAGTGCACACAGGACAGTGTAAGTGTAGGTTTACAGTAATAGTGAGTCAGTGCACACAGGACAATGTAAGTTAACAGTAATAGTGAGTCAGTGCACACAGGACAGTGTAAGTGTAGGTTTACAGTAATAGTGAGTCAGTGCACACAGGACAGTGTAAGTGAAGGTTTGCAGTGATAGTGAGTCAGTGCACACAGGACAGTGTAAGTGAAGGTTTGCAGTGATAGTGAGTCAGTGCACACAGGACAGTGTAAGTGTAGGTTTACAGTAATAGTGAGTCAGTGCACACAGGACAGTGTAAGTGAAGGTTAACAGTAATAGTGAGTCAGTGCACACAGGACAGTGTAAGTGTAGGTTTACAGTAATAGTGAGTCAGTGCACACAGGACAGTGTAAGTGTAAGTTAACAGTAATAATGAGTTAGTGCACACAGGACAGTGTAAGTGTAGGTTTACAGTAATAGTGAGTCAGTGCACACAGGACAGTGTAAGTGTAGGTTTACAGTAATAATGAGTCAGTGCACACAGGACAGTGTAAGTGTAAGTTAACAGTAATAATGAGTCAGTGCACACAGGACAGTGTAAGTGTAGGTTTACAGTAATAGTGAGTCAGTGCACACAGGACAGTGTAAGTGTAGGTTTACAGTAATAGTGAGTCAGTGCACACAGGACAGTGTAAGTGTAAGTTAACAGTAATAATGAGTCAGTGCACACAGGACAGTGTAAGTGTAAGTTAACAGTAATAGTGAGTCAGTGCACACAGGACAGTGTAAGTGTAGGTTTACAGTAATGAGTCAGTGCACACAGGACAGTGTAAGTGTAAGTTAACAGTAATAGTGAGTCAGTGCACACAGGACAGTGTAAGTGTAAGTTAACAGTAATAGTGAGTCAGTGCACACAGGACAGTGTAAGTGTAAGTTAACAGTAATAGTAAGGAGGTGCTGTGAAGTGTACGTCATAGAGTGATGAGTAATGCACTGGAGCAGTAGAGTTGATGGGGTGGTCGGTGGGGGTCGGGTATTGAAAGGTGAATCAGTTAGTGGCTTGTGGAGGTAAGGGTTTTTCGGGAAAGGTGTGCAACTGAGTCAGTGGGTTCTCCTCTTCTGGTTCAGGTGGGCCACAGAGACTTTGATGTGGAGAAGAGACTACGTCGGGACCTGAAACGAACACATGCTCTACTCAGCGACGCTCAGCTTCTCCTCTCCACCGTGGACTCACCGGGTCACAGCCAAGCTGCTGCCATGCAGGAGCAACTAGACAGACTTCACTGCCAGGTACAGACACTACACACTCAACTCCCAGTAACACTCCACTCCCAGTAACATTCCAGTCCCAGTCATACTCCACTCCCAGTAACATTTCACTCCCAGTTACACTCCACTCTCAGTAACATTCCACTCCCAGTAACATTCCACTCCCAGTAACATTCTACTCCCAGTCATACTCCACTCCCAGTAACATTCCACTCCCAGTAACATTCCACTCCCAGTTACACTCCACTCCCAGTAACATTCCACTCCCAGTAACATTCCACTCCCAGTAACATTCCACTTCGTTTGTTGTTGTTGTTGTTGTTGTTGTTGTTGTTGTTGTTGTTGTTGTTGTTGTCGTCGTTGGTAGTAATAGTAGTAGCAGTAGCAGTAGCAGCAGTAGTAGTGGCAGTAGTAGTGGTAGCAGTAGCAGTCGTAGTAGTAGTAGTAGTAGTATTAGTAGTAGTAGTAGTATTAGTAGCAGTAGCAGTAGTAGTAGTAGCAGTAGCAGTCGTAGTAGCAGTAGCAGTCGTAGTAGTAGTAGTAGTAGTAGTAGTAGCAGTAGTAGTAGTGGTATTAGTGGTATTAGTGGTAGTAGCAGTAGCAGTAGTAGTAGCAGTAGTAGTAGTGGCATTAGTAGCAGTAGTAGCAGTAGTAGTAGTAGCAGTAGTAGTAGTACTGGAAGCAGTTGTAGTAGTAGCAGTAGCAGTAGTAGTAGCAGTAGTAGTAGTAGTAGTAGTAGTGGTAGTGGTAGTAATAGTGGTAGTAGTAGTAGTGGTAGTAATAGTAGTGGTAGTAGAAGCAGTAGTGGTATTGAGTTTGTAACTCAGCGTCTGTATTTAATGCCTCTGACAGCCAAGCAGCCATCAGTTTTCTATCTGTCTCACCACCTGTTTCTGTCTCACCACCTGTTTCTGTCTCAGCATTTGTGTGGATTAGAGGCTTATACCTCCTTCATGTCTAACTGCTTCATCATGCCTGACAGGTGCTTCAGATGAGACTGTCCAGGGTTACATTCAGTTCTGCAAACACTGGGCCTCATCAACCATTCTTAAGGGGACATTTGCTCTTAAAATCTTCTTACGCAGTTTTCACAAAGATTCCAACATTCACCAGTGTTTTCTTATTTGAGATTTGTTCTTAGGTAGGAACAGTGTCTACGCATGCTCAAGAGCACACGTACGCACATTTGAGTGCTGACATGTTTGTGCAGAATAATTGTTTATTGCATTTTCTTCAATTCTACAGTTGTATAATATTGTAGAATTGAAATTACAATAGTTCAATTACTTATATTTTTTAGTATTTTCATAATTTTACAAAGCTTTATCATCTTTTAAAATAAATAAACACTACACTAGCACTTCATGTAACACTCTTGAATGTAGTGTATATTTATTCATACTTTTGTACAATGAACAAAAAGAGTAATATGAGAATATAACAGTTGATGGAGACTGTGATAAGTGAGCAGTAGTTTTACATACACTGCTTATGGGTTATCCCATCTGAAACCAGACAGGCTATAAAGCAGGTGTGTGAGAATCAGTCAGTTGTACTTTTATACATATGGATAAATATTAAAATACCTGGACAGAGCAGATGCAGCCACTGTAGCCTTCGCTCCTGTCTGCTACTGTACGTGTTAGAAAAGAACTCAGAATTGCGAGAGAAAAAGTCAGAATTGCGAGAAATAAAGTTGGAATTGTGAGAAATATAGTCGGAATTCCAAGAAATAAACTCTGAATTGTGACAAATAAAGTCGGCGCTCCAAGAAATAAAGATGCAAACTTTTTTCTTTTACTGTGGTGGAACCAGGCTTCCATAGATTTCTCTGTGTGCACACAGCCCTGCAGTCTCATGCCCTTTTATGGGGATTGGTGGGTGTTTACGTATGCTAATTAGGAACAACTGGCACACCCTTTCAATTTTCGTGGACAATGGGATTCATCATTATAAGAACAAAGGTGTGAACAATTCTGCGGGTTAAGAGCACGTCATGAATCTGATGTAGACTTTTTCTTAGAACCTTGCTCAAGAGCAAATTTAAGAAGAAAGTTAGGAAGATGCTGGTGAATGAGGCTCATTGTTCTTAATGGATTAGCTTCCAACTCTTTTATGACATCTTTTTATACAGAAATACACAGAGAGAAAGAAAAGCGTTCAAAAACAAACACACTGAGTACCTCATTGCTCTGTCACTTAGTGCTCACTACCGGTGGGTACAGGATGGGTTAAATGCAGAGGTTAAATTCACTACTCACTGCTCACAGTGTGTGTGTACGATCTCAGAGATTCTCATTCTAATTCACACCCCTGTGGGGAATTGTTGGTGAGTGTTTTCTGAGACTTGTCTGTCTCGTGTCCCGTGTCTGTCTCTCTAGCTGGAGGAGAGCGAGTCTCGGTGTCTTCAGGCTGAGGCTGTGCAGAAGACTCTAGCTGCTGAGCTGGAGAACGCTCAGATTGAACTGGAGAACATCTGCAGACATAAGAGCTTGGTAAGGGAGTGATGGCATACTGGCTGGTTTGAGGACACACAGTTCAGACAGAGATGGTCTGGGATCAGAGGAAAGACAGGACAGTTGTTCTGATGACTGTTTGTGTGGTTGTCAGGTGGATGAGCAGTTGGCCCAGTTACAGTATGAGAAGACAGACCTGCTGAAGAGACTGGAGGAGGATCAGGAGGATCTGACTGAGCTTATGAAGAAACACAAAGCCCTCATTGCCCAAGTACGGTGGGCTTTGTTTATGTGTGTGCCTGAGTGTGTACGTGTGTTTTCACAAATGTGTTTGTGTGCACATATGTGTGTGTTTGTATGTGTGAGTATGCACACGTGTGTATGTGTGTGTTTGTATGTGTGAGTACGCACACGTGTGTATGTGTGTGTTTGTATGTGTGAGTATGCACACGTGTGTATGTGTGTGTTTGTATGTGTGAGTACGCACACGTGTGTATGTGTGTGTTTGTATGTGTGAGTACGCACACGTGTGTATGTGTGTGGTTGTATGTGTGAGTACGCACACGTGTGTATGTCCAGGAAAGTGGTTTCAGCTCTGTCTCAGATTTTGTGCAGAGTTTGTCGATATAATGTTTGGGTCCCAGACTAAGGCCTGTGCAATATTTTTGTTCAATTGCAATGTTTTTATATTTTTGGCCCTTAATATTTTTTCACTTTTACTCGCAAAAACACCTTATCTGGAAAGCCATGTTTAGGCATTAATATCTTGACAAGTATTATTCCTATTCTCACCAAACTTTGTGGGATGGAAGACAAGCATGTTCTTAGTATGACTGAACCATTAAAGGTTTGTACTGCATTCCTACTGATTTTCTATAAGGCCCTAGATTTGGAAAAAAGTGCAAAATTTCTAAATGAGAGTGATATTTAGGGTATTATAAACCCATTTTTGTACCCAAATGGTATCAATCATTATTTTTTCTTCAACTACAATCTTTTATTAATTTTGTGTCAGTATGTGAGGTCTCTACCACTGATGGACATGACGTTATTAAGAATGAAACAAGGCCTGGTAGCATTTTTTGATCATTTTCATAGGAACACTATGATATGTGGGGTAGGTGGTAGGAACATGAAACTGTATGTGGAAATAGCCTAATGTACGGTCATTTAGTGTACAAAGTGCCAATGTCCTTCCATGTTCCCTTCATAGATAAATACACACAGTTAAAGGCATTGTTTTACCTCTAGGAGAAGAACATCGATAATGAAGAAGCAGGGTCTTCCCTTATGTGTGTCCAGCCTCTGAAATACTGACTAGAGTAAAGAAAAGCATGTTTTCCATGGGCTCATTTTACTATAGGTTATTAATGCAAGATGTATTCTTGACTGTCAGGGCTTCATTATAGAAAAAGCCATTAACACTGACACTTTATTTGATTGAGTGCTTAAATTTTATATCCCATATTTAAAAAAAAATCAAATAACTTAAATTGAAAATGATGTGCAATGTAGCAAATTCATTCATTCATTCATTCATTCATTCATTCATTTCCTAAGCCACTTATCTTAATTAGGGGGCGTGCTGGAGCCTATCCCAGTGCTCATTGGGTGAAAGGCAGGAAACACCCTGGACAGGTCGCCAGTCTATCACAGATATACCAAATTATGTACTAGGAATTGCATGTGATGAAAACTATCATCCTTTATCCATGTAACGTGAACAACAGTACTGAATTGGGTGCATGCTTGGTGTTGTCTTGGTGAGTGGAATCCCTGTGTTCCATTATTCACTGATTAGTGTTTAGTAAGTGTTCTAAGGCCACTGCAGTATCTTCACATGAGAGTGTCATTTAGGACATCACTTATTCCTCCTTAAACCAGAGGTTTTATCAAAATATTTCACTTATCTTCAATATCCAGGACTTTACCGGAGACACAATTCCCATCTGAAATGCCCTCTATTCCAATGAACATACTGAAAACATGTTTATCCTTTATGTCTTACAATTCCTATGACACAGGAATTCAATATCCATGGAGATACTGAGGCAAAAAAATGTAATCCTGAAATGGATGTTTTTCTGCCGTATGTAAAATTTCTCTCAAATCTGTGTCTATTTTTTATATGAAGGAAAAACAGAAGGACATAATAACCGTACGTCAAGCCCATGTTCCATGTACATTTTCATGTTCCTACTAACTACCCCACATACCATTATGGTCCTATGAAAATGACCGAAATATGCTACCAGGCCTTGTTTTATTCCTAATATCTTCATGTAAATTGGTGGTAGAGACCTCAAATATTGGCACAAAATTAATAAAAGATTGTGTTTGCAGAAGAAATAATGATTGATATCATATTGATGCAAAAATGTGGATTTGTAGTACCCTCTATATCACTCTCGTTTAGGAATTTTGCACTTTTTAAATCTAGGGCCTTACAAATGTAAAGTGGCATGTAGTACAGGCTTTTAATGGTTTTGGCATACAGAAAACATGTTTTTCTTCCATCCTACAAAGTTTGATGAGGCCAGGAACAACACTTATCTAGATATTAATGCCCAAACATGGCCTCCCAGATGTTTTTGAGGCTATGAAACAATATGCAGGGCTGAAAAAATATGAAAACATAGAATTTGAACAGAAATATTTTACAGGCCTTGGTTTTGGGACCCACTCATGATATGGATAAGGTTTGAACAAAATCTGAGACAGTGCTGTAACAGCCTCATCTGATTTAACACGGAATGATGAATGACCCACAAACATACAGACACAGAGTCAAACCTTGACTTTTGCAGGATTAACTTGAGGATTTGATTATTCACGAGTTTGCCATCGACAATTGAATGGGAATTTTTTTGGAGTTTTGCGGGCCACTGCGGAAAATTGCAGACGACATGTAGACTAGAAAGTGTAAAGGCAACTAAAAAAAGTTTAGTAAATAAATGTCTTATTAATCTATTTTATCATTTACTACCATAAAATGTCTTATTAATCTATTTTATCATTTACTACCATAAAATATATGTCTT
>NC_044497.1:58378464-58495964 GCF_902362185.1 Chanos chanos
TCTCCTGTTTTTGCTCCTGTTTTTCTCCTGTTTTTGCTCCTGTTATTACTCCTGTTTTTGCTCCTGTTTTTGCTCCTGTTTTTTCTCCTGTTTTTCTCCTGTTATTGCTCCCGTTTTTGCTCCTGTTTTTGCTCCTGTTTTTTCTCCTGTTTTTCTCCTGTTTTTTCTCCTGTTTTTCTCCTGTTATTGCTCCCGTTTTTGCTCCTGTTTTTGCTCCTGTTTTTTCTCCTGTTTTTCTCCTGTTTTTGCTCCTGTTATTGCTCCCGTTTTTGCTCCTGTTTTTGCTCCTGTTTTTTTCTCCTGTTTTCGCTCCTGTTTTTGCTCCTGTTTTTTCTCCTGTTTTTGCTCCTGTTTTTGCTCCTGTTACTATTACTTTGGACACGGCCAGTCTTCAACGGAGAGAAATATTATTCTGCTCCATTTTGTCTAAAGTCTTCCCGAAGATTCCCTGGTTTTTGTTTTGACTTATTTAGGATTTCATGCTGTCTTTTGTTTGGCTGAATGCTGTTTATTTATTTAGGATTTCATGCTGTCTTTTGTTTGGCTGAATGCTGTTTGCCCAATCAGTGAAGAGCTGAGAGGCCATTTGGCTGCGTCTTGTTGTGTCATTTCCTCTCTCCTTGTCTCCGTCTAGGAGATGCAGGTGGAGGAGCTTACTGCAGTCAGGCAGACATTACAAGCCGACCTGGAGACATCAATCCGGCGAATCGTTGATCTTCAGGCTGCCCTGGAGGAGGTGGAGTCCAGCGATGAGAGTGACAGTGAGAGGTAACATGTGCGCGCGTGAGTGGGCGTGCGTGCGTGCGTGTTTAAATATATATTATTAATGGTATATACATGCCAGAGTCTCTCATGGGATTTGTTTAACACACAAGTGAGACATGTTCCTCAAAGACTGAATTTTTGAATTGCTTTTACCATTGTGTCATTTGGTGTAGCTACATTGTGCTGTGCCTAGTGTAGACATTACTTGTCCTATCACAACACTGACTACACTTTTGAGAAATGAAACTCACTCTGCCTTAATGGGAACCACTGTGACGGGCACAGGGCAGCCTGCCACGATCAAACATACAGACTCAGATCATTTCCTGACCTGGCCTCTCACTCTCTCTCCCCTCTTCACACAGTGTTCAGACAGCTGTGGAGTCCTTTAGAAAAAGAGACGTGTAAGCACCTCCTCCTTTAACCTGCTCAATGTGTGTGCACCTCCTCTTCTCCGTGTGAGAATGAGAGAACAGGTGTGGAGGAATGAAATACAGTTTAACAGTATTTCACCCTCTGTCCTTTTAGCTGCAACAAGTTCCATTTAAACATCAGCTTGCACATTAATATCCATTTGCACATTAATATCCATTCATATATGAAATGGAACATGTGTTAGCTCCTTCTTTTTTCAGTTTGAACCTGAAAAATGTGCGATTGTCAAGCTGCTTCTCACACATGACCGCATCAGCAAATCTGAGTTCACACGATACCCCCATTAAGCTGGAATCATTCCCAGGCCGTGAGAGCGACTGAGCGGGGAATGTTGATGCTCGGTTGTGAATGGCTTTGCATGCTCTCCAGTGCTCTTTAATCTGTGTACTGTGGAAATGACTGCGCGCATGCTAACAGCTCAGTCAGACGGCACATGCAAACACGCTCACATCCTGCTGGTCCACGGTGTTGAACGCATGAAGATGTTCTCTCTGTAGAGGATCTGCTCCAGTACCAGTCATCTCTTCACCAGAGTGGGACAGGACCGCTGGTTTGATAGTAATAATAACACTTTATTTGTATAGCACTTTTCATACAAGGAATGCAGCTCAAAGTGCTTTTACATTTCAGCATATGACAAAAGAAAAAATAAAATAGTAATAAACAGACCACACAATAAAAAACAAAGATAAACCACACAACCCAAAGGGAATAAAACAGTCAGGATCATCTCAGTTACAGAATAAAACAGTCAGGATCATCTAAAGTAAAGAATAAAACAGTCAGGATCATCTCAGTTAAAGAATAAAACAGTCAGGATCATCTAAAGTAAAGAATAAAACAGTCAGGATCATCTCAGTTACAGAATAAAACAGTCAGGATCATCTCAGTTACAGAATAAAAGAGTCAGGATCATCTAAAGTAAAGAATAAAACAGTCAGGATCATCTCAGTTAAAGGATAAAACAGTCAGGATCATCTCAGTTACAGAATAAAACAGTCAGGATCATCTAAAGTAAAGAATAAAACAGTCAGGATCATCTCAGTTACAGAATAAAACAGGATCATCTCTGTTAAAGAATAAAACAGTCAGGATCATCTCAGTTACAGAATAAAACAGTCAGGATCATCTCAGTTACAGAATAAAACAGGATCATCTCAGTTACAGAATAAAACAGTCAGGATCATCTCAGTTACAGGATAAAACAGTCAGGATCATCTCAGTTACAGAATAAAACAGTCAGGATCATCTAAAGTAAAGAATAAAACAGTCAGGATCATCTAAAGTAAAGAATAAAACAGACAGGATCATCTCAGTTACAGAATAAAACAGTCAGGATCATCTCAGTTAAAGAATAAAACAGTCAGGATCATCTCAGTTACAGAATAAAACAGTCAGGATCATCTAAAGTAAAGAATAAAACAGTCAGGATCATCTAAAGTAAAGAATAAAACAGTCAGGATCATCTCAGTTACAGAATAAAACAGTCAGGATCATCTAAAGTAAAGAATAAAACAGTCAGGATCATCTCAGTTACAGAATAAAACAGGATCATCTCAGTTACAGAATAAAACAGTCAGGATCATCTCAGTTAAAGAATAAAACAGTCAGGATCATCTCAGTTACAGAATAAAACAGTCAGGATCATCTAAAGTAAAGAATAAAACAGTCAGGATCATCTAAAGTAAAGAATAAAACAGTCAGGATCATCTCAGTTACAGAATAAAACAGTCAGGATCATCTAAAGTAAAGAATAAAACAGTCAGGATCATCTCAGTTAAAGGATAAAACAGTCAGGATCATCTCAGTTACAGAATAAAACAGTCAGGATCATCTAAAGTAAAGAATAAAACAGTCAGGATCATCTCAGTTACAGAATAAAACAGTCAGGATCATCTCAGTTACAGAATAAAACAGGATCATCTCAGTTACAGAATAAAACAGTCAGGATCATCTCAGTTACAGGATAAAACAGTCAGGATCATCTCAGTTACAGAATAAAACAGTCAGGATCATCTAAAGTAAAGAATAAAACAGACAGGATCATCTCAGTTACAGAATAAAACAGTCAGGATCATCTCAGTTAAAGAATAAAACAGTCAGGATCATCTCAGTTACAGAATAAAACAGTCAGGATCATCTCAGTTACAGAATAAAACAGTCAGGATCATCTAAAGTAAAGAATAAAACAGTCAGGATCATCTCAGTTACAGAATAAAACAGTCAGGATCATCTAAAGTAAAGAATAAAACAGTCAGGATCATCTCAGTTACAGAATAAAACAGGATCATCTCAGTTACAGAATAAAACAGTCAGGATCATCTCAGTTAAAGAATAAAACAGTCAGGATCATCTCAGTTACAGAATAAAACAGTCAGGATCATCTAAAGTAAAGAATAAAACAGTCAGGATCATCTAAAGTAAAGAATAAAACAGTCAGGATCATCTCAGTTACAGAATAAAACAGTCAGGATCATCTAAAGTAAAGAATAAAACAGTCAGGATCATCTCAGTTAAAGGATAAAACAGTCAGGATCATCTCAGTTACAGAATAAAACAGTCAGGATCATCTAAAGTAAAGAATAAAACAGTCAGGATCATCTCAGTTACAGAATAAAACAGTCAGGATCATCTCAGTTACAGAATAAAACAGGATCATCTCAGTTACAGAATGAAACAGTCAGGATCATCTCAGTTACAGAATAAAACAGTCAGGATCATCTCAGTTACAGAATAAAACAGTCAGGATCATCTAAAGTAAAGAATAAAACAGTCAGGATCATCTAAAGTAAAGAATAAAACAGTCAGGATCATCTCAGTTACAGAATAAAACAGTCAGGATCATCTAAAGTAAAGAATAAAACAGTCAGGATCATCTAAAGTAAAGAATAAAACAGTCAGGATCATCTCAGTTACAGAATAAAACAGTCAGGATCATCTCAGTTACAGAATAAAACAGTCAGGATCATCTCAGTTACAGAATAAAACAGGATCATCTCAGTTACAGAATGAAACAGTCAGGATCATCTCAGTTACAGAATAAAACAGTCAGGATCATCTCAGTTACAGAATAAAACAGTCAGGATCATCTAAAGTAAAGAATAAAACAGTCAGGATCATCTCAGTTACAGAATAAAACAGTCAGGATCATCTAAAGTAAAGAATAAAACAGTCAGGATCATCTCAGTTACAGAATAAAACAGTCAGGATCATCTCAGTTAAAGGATAAAACAGTCAGGATCATCTCAGTTACAGAATAAAACAGTCAGGATCATCTCAGTTACAGAATAAAACAGTCAGGATCATCTCAGTTACAGAGTAAAACAGTCAGGATCATCTCAGTTACAGAATAAAACAGTCAGGATCATCTAAAGTAAAGAATAAAACAGTTTAATAAAAATAATTAAAAGAATGGATAAAATAAATCAAAACCAATAAACAAAAATTGAGAGAGATAATTGCTAATACTACACTAGACTGAAAAGGTATATTTTTAGTTGCTGTTTAAGACTGTCCACGGAGCCTGCCTCTCTAATATTGTTTGGTAGGGTGTTCCACAGTTTAGGTGCAGAGTGGATGAAGGGATGTTTCAGAGAGCTGCTTAGAGAAGACCCAAGGGCTCCTGAAGGGACAGAGAGCAACAGAGAACTGGTGATGTAAGAGGGTGCTAAACCATTAAGAGCTTTGTATACTAGTAGAGGGACTTTAAAATCAATTCTAAAAGATACAGAGAGCCAATGCAGTGCGGCTAAAACAGGAGTAATATGCTCTCTCTTCTTTGTTTTCATTAAAAGTCTAGCAGCAGAGTTCTGATTAGCAGTAGATTCTCAGTTGACTTTTTTGGAAGACCAGTGAAAAGAGCATTGCAGTTGTCCAGTCTACTGGAAATAAAAACATGAATGAGCTTCTCAGTGTCCTGTTGAGTTAAAAATGGGCGTAACTCTGGTACTCACACACACTCACTCACTCACTTACACACTCACTCACACACTCACTCACAAACACACACTCACTCACTCACTCACACACTCACTCACACACACACACACTCACTTACACACTCACTTACACACTCTGGCAATATATCTTAGGTAGAAGAAAGCTGTTGCTTATGTGGGATATGAAACTTAAATCTGAGTCTAAAATTACGCCCAGACTTGTCAGTTCGAGTTTTTGATGACCTAAGTGTCCTAGCCTGGTGGAAAGTGCATCTCTTTTGGCTGGGGGGGGGGCGTGCATTGCCCTCCGATGTACAATTTAAGTGTACATCGCTTTTGGTTCTTGTCGTTAAACATGTAAGGCTGATGGTTGACAAAGCAACGTGAAACTGCATCTGTACTTAACCGCCGCAATAGCCAGCCAGTCTTTCATAAGACAAATAGCTGCTAGCATAATAACAGTGGCAAGATGACCGTATTTCTTTCCATTCGAGTTTTGGTGGTGTTACACTTTTCTTAAGGTCTTTTGGATGTACTTTTTCAAGTATCTCGCTCATGAAGGGCAAGTTGGATGCAGGCCTGTAATTACTTAGCACATTATAGTCTAGATTTGGTTTCTTCAATAGCAGTTTCATAACCGCAGTTTTAAATGCATTGGGGAATATACCAGTCCCAAGAAATGTGTTAAATATTTTTAGAACAGTTATGGAGACACTATTAAAGATATTTTTAAGAATTTAGTGGGGACAGGGTCAAGGCAGTTGACGGTTCACTCTGTCCTACAATCTTACAGAGGTCTGCTTCAGTGATGCTACTAAAGTTCCTCATACTTGCCGGCCTATCACAGGGCAGATCATATGGGTTTCTGGGGTTCCTAACAATACCATCACTTGTTATTTTGTTGTTGAAGAATTGTGCAAATTCTTCATATTTTGAGGCAGAAGCTCGGCTAAGAATGTCAGAGGCCGGAGTGGGATTTAATAATGTGTTGATCGTTGAGAACCGTACCCTAGAGCTGGACCCTCAGGACTGTGGGAGCTGTATGGGAACTAGTGGATTCGAAGACTTGACTGTGCCGTATGTCAGCCAGCTTAGCTCACTGTGTTTAGCATCCCAGAAGCTTATCTGTCTCACTCTTCATAATATCAGTGCTCCACCAACAGGGCCACAAGGCTAATTAACTCATGGTCCAGCAGGCCAACACACGCTGCCGTGCTGTATTAGGGAGAAACGTCTGTAATGCCCCCTCCGGGCGGAGGCTCTGCTCTTCCCTTCCCCACATGGGTCTTTAAGACCT
Source organism: Chanos chanos (assembly GCF_902362185.1). Classification (NCBI taxonomy): domain Eukaryota; kingdom Metazoa; phylum Chordata; class Actinopteri; order Gonorynchiformes; family Chanidae; genus Chanos; species Chanos chanos. The sequence goes on from NC_044497.1 coordinate 58,384,900, forward strand.
GTGTGGACAGCCAGACACCTACCGCACAGGACATGCAGACCTCACAGAGGAAGGGTTTTTCTCCAAGCATACACCAAAATGACTTTTTCATCCAATCAGAGACATGCCTTGTTCGGCCAATCAGAGAGATGTCTTATTCCATGCCATTCATGGTACTTGCATTGTTATGTTCACATGCATTAAGTTTGGGCTGAAACAACAATCTTAGAGTGCAGCTCTCCAGGTGGAGAGTTTACCACATAAACATAAAAATGGGAGACGAATGTTTTGATGTGATTGGAATCCATGTGCAAGGGAGGTACTGTGGAATAAAATCTTACTGCTTTAATTTCAGTGACAGCGTGTCCAGTGTGGGCTCTCTAGGCACAGAGGATGTTGGTGAGGGAATCCGTAACTGGCTGGGCGTCCCAAGGGGGGGTCGTGGTAGCTCTTCCTATGTTGGGAGCACCACAGGAAGTCTGGTTGGCCGCCAGTCTGTGACAGACACCATGAGCACCTATAGCTTCAGGTGAGATCCTAACATCACCACAGAACATCATCATTATTAATCTTCACAGTAACACAGATACACTTACACTCACTCACACACACACACACATCTCTTTATCTCTAACACACAGACTGCAGTGTGTTACTTAAACTATGTCAGACCACTGAGAGTAAGAGATATCAGATGGTGATGATGCTGTGTTTGGACTCATTGTTTTGATTCATTATGTTGTCTGTCATTTATGCACTGATAGGTTCCTCTGTCTGAAATCAAACTTAATTTCCATAAAACTGCAGCAGTGCAGGAGTATTTTTATAGCATCTGAGGACAAAGTCAGTTTGGCCAGCAGCTGCTTCATCCATGACTGAGTTACAGTTCTTTGATCAAAACTGGATTTGATTTCTTTGAGAGGCTGAAACAGACTTAATGTTCCTAAGTATAAAGATGATGATCTGGGCTCACATCACAGGTCCTGTTCTCAAGAGCTGGAGGAGGATGTGGCCGAGCGTTCGGGGGCTCTGGGGAGGACGTCCTCGTCCTCTGCGCTGTCTGAGCTGCTGGAGGGCCTGCGGAGGAAGCGGGCGGGCTGGGAGCGAGGTGGAGAGACGGGCGAGGGCAGCGCCGTGTCTCTGCCCATCTACCAGACCACTGGGGCCTCCACCCTACGACGCAGAGCCTCCGCCCTTTCTCTGGGAGTCGAGGAGGGTCCGGAAGAGCCCAGGCCGGGTATCCTAAAACCCCCGAGCCCCAGACTGCCCCGCGCCTCCAGTCTCCGATCCCTGTCCGAGGCGGGTCCGGGTTCCTCAACAACTGCCGCAGCTAGCGCTGGAAAGATGACCCGTTTCAGCTCCTGTGACTCCCTCACCTCCGTATCCTCCTCCGCCAGCCCACGCCACCACATTTCCAACCCCTCCATCCCAGAGGAGAGCGAGGAGGAGCACAGCACAAAGACCACAGCCATCGCCTGCCAGCCAATACGCCGCCGGCTCCTCGGGGGTCTGGTTGCAGAGGGAGGAGAGTCACAGTTGGGAGGAGAACCTCTTGTATTTCAGAACCGTCGTCTCCTTGGAAACCAAGAAGTGGACCAGGGGAGGGGGGAAACAGGGGACGTCAATTCAGATATTCTTCCAGCCATTCGCCGAGCACAATCTACCAGTAGCCTGTCAGGCAACGGCTCTCTCAGAGGGGGCACCCGGCGGGCACTTAGCGTGCACTTTGGCGAGCTGCCACCTTCCAGAGCATCACGCAGAGAGTCTGACACAGACTCATCAAGCTCGGGGGGATCTCAGCGCCGTGGGCCTCAGGGAGAGAGGCTGGAGGCAGAGGGCAGCGAGGGAGATGTCAACTCTGTAATGAAAAAGTACCTGAGGAAAGCAGAGGTTGACTGAGTCACTGAAGGAGGTGAGACTCATCCCACAGCACACTGTACTCATAACAGGGTAAATAGCATTCTTTAAGGAACAAGACGTCTGTTGGCAATACAACCAGATGTTTTTGCTCAGAGGACTTTTGTCATAGTGATAATTGTTTCTTTTTTCCTTTTTCCTGGTCATTCCAGCAGGAGACACAACTGAAGAAGAATTCTTCACCCCATGCCTGGAGTTGGAAGCACACGCTGGAGATTTATGTTAACACTCTTTGTACAAATAATAAAATATTATTTGAGAGACATTGTGTTCACTGTTGAATTCAGAACAGTGAAAGTCCTTGCCTGTGCTAATGAGGAGTAGGAAATTAATCTAGGCTCCTCAGACTGTGACATCTGGCCATCGCATCATGACAGGCACTAACAGAAGACCCTCACCCCTGACAGAACACACCCCTTTACAGAGCGCATGACCCTCACCCCTGGCTTAAAGTGGCACACTGCTACTGTTCAAGAGTTTAAGAACAGACAGAGCTATGGACAAATCTCCTTTGAGATTTGAATGTTAGCAGATGATCCAGTTTTAAGTGGAGATGTGGTTTTGAGTGGCAGTATCTTGAGGTTTATAAATGTAACTCAACCCAGGACTGGCATTATTAAGGAAAACCAGCAGGAGCAGACATTCACTATAACTGTGTTTACACAGAGTGATTCAATTCAAATGGTTTCATTTCACACAGTGGAGAACGCACCTTCTGCGTCACCAGGGGCAACCCCACAGAATTTTATGTCCATGTTTGTGTGTGTAGTTGGAGCCAGAGCAAACTAATGATTGTTTAGCATGAGCCAATTCACATGCAACAGGATGACTAAAGCAAACAAGTGTACACAAGAGCTTTATTAATAAACCTTGGATATAGCAGCAATTCAATATAAAACTGCAACTCCGAGACATGTTTTTCCCCTGGAGTATTAGGCTACACAAACTCGTCCATTTCCAAGGTGACTGCCTCTCCTTTTCCCCCCCCACACCTGTGAAAAGGACAAATTCACTTCACTCACACTAATATTCACCCAGAAATGTAGGCCACAGTAAAACAAACTCAGTCAGTCATACCCTGAGGGGAGGACACGCCCGATTACACCTTTTGGACTAATGGCTTTCTGCCTCTTCCTTTTCCCTTTAAAATAGTCAAATCTGTTAGAATGGATTTTCAACTTTACAAAATTGAAAGGAAAAAAAAAAAAAAAAAAAAAAAGTTGTTTTGAATTCCGCACCTTTTTAGGTGGATTATTTTCACCTTCCGACACGGGTCTGAATTGGGAGAAATAAAGCAGATATTATTACAATGCTCCAGCGACTCCACACGGACCAATAGCCTTTCCACACAACTCCACACGGACCAATAGCAACTACACATGGACCAACAGCTTCTCCACACGTCCTACAAGTGGTGAATGCATCACTTCTGGAGGTCTACATGTTCTCCAGCATTTCAGCTAAACACCCAAGCACTTACTCATCATCTGCTTTCTCTGGCTTCTTTCTCTGAAAAACACAAAATGTCCAAGTATAATTCACCGATCTGAAATCTGTAACAAAATCACTAAGACATGGGCTGCATCCACATAGTCAAAATTAGGTCCTGTGTCCTTCCCTAACCACTTTCCTTAACCTCGATGGAAAACGTCGCGAGGTCAAGGAACGATGGGAAGGAGAATTCATAAGGACTTGGGAAGAAAACCGCGGTGCTGAGAGAATCCGACTGCACTTACACTAAGCGAGGTGGGTCTGCCGTGGGAAAAGCGAAGATGGTTTACTAAAAGTGCATCTTAGATACTTTGCTCCATGCGCTCTTACCATGTTTCATGCTGGCTATATTAACGTGGACAACCTAGTAAAAAATATTACTTCATTACCAAGGTTGGAATTGAAATTAAAAAAGGAATATAGGCTACCAGTCACAAAAGTGAAATGATTAATTGCTCACTCACCTTCCTGTTCTGTCATTTATCGATATGAATAGTTGATTGTATGAAGATAATTGTCAAATTTATGGGAGGTAGGTAGGCATAACATGTTAGGCCTACAAACCTACTACTGTACATATTTAGTTTCAAACGTGTTGAATTAAAACCATCACCTGGCTATAAGCGTCTCATATCCCTTGTCGGTCATGTTGATCTGAGCCATTTTCAGAAAATAGAATTGAATTAGTTTTGCAATTACTTAGACGTGTACTTCAGTACTAAGACTTTTAATCAGAAATAGTTAGATTCTTAGTAAATTATTTAAGTTCATATTTTGAATTTTAACTTTTGTACTAAGAATTCAAGTAAGAATGCATGAGCACCAGGCGGTTTGCAGGAGCAGCCCTTTTATAGCCAGAAATCGTTAGAAACTTCTCTTCTGGAGAGCATATACATTTTTTCACCGACACCATCACTGTCATGTTACTTTTATTTTTTGATTTTACTTGTATAGGATCAGCAAAATCACTAAATAAGAAAACTTCAGCCAGAAAATGTCACGTCAAGGATATGCTAGACATACTCTCCTTTGGTAAAGGATGGTCCAGTGTACCCTATGTTAAAGGAGATAGGAAAGGAAGCACCTTTCCTTAGCATTTAGAGAATTCGACCAGCTCTTATCACGGCTGCCACTTGGATAATTTCACTCAGTTAGGAACCTTCCTAAGCACAAAAAAAAAAAAAAAAAAAAAAAAAAAAAGACTATTTGGATGCACCCAAGGAGTCATCTTACAACAGTAAGTCACACTGAATACAGCATAAATAACACACACAAAGCATCACAGCCGTTTTGGCCTTACTTTAACTGCGCCACCATTCTTGGCTACTTTTTTCACAGGTGATTCTTCAATATCCTCTTCCTCCTCCTCCTCTTCATCATCCATCTCCTCATCACCCTCTTCATCAGAATAGTCTTCCTCCACTGCTTGGACCACATGTGCATAAAAAGGTTTAGAGTACCATCCCTTCTGCAAAAGCTGAGAAATACTCAAACCATTTTTCCCCATTGAAGAGCAGGTTACCTCAGAATCTCAGTGGGGATAACATTTAATAGCTATAATCCTCCAATAGGCAGCTACATCAACGGAGGAGCAAGCAAGGACTCGCTGGTCATCACACTCGTTGTAAGGGTACATAAGCTAAACACGCTGGTTATTAGGGCACATACAGCAGGCGAACAGCCCGATCGGTGTCCCTCAGAGGACGTTAAACACGTCGTAATGAAACATTGCAATAGAACGTATTCAGTTGAATATGCATCCAAGATCATCATACATGTACTCAAGGTCCGGTTATTCTCCTGGTTTCAGTAATGCGCGAGTTAGCCTTATTTTCTTAGTTTGTCGATGAAACAGTTATTGACCACTTCTCATTTAGAAGGGTTGGCCTTTTCAACTTACAAGCAACGTGTTCAGCTCCAATAAATACAGGCCCAGAGCCAACTTTTAGTCTGAACGTCACCGGAGGATGCAGATCTAAACCACACAGGTTAACCTGTTAGAAATGGACAGAGAACAGGCAATCAAAGCGCTTAAAGTTTCGGTGATTTATATCCTTGCATAAACTTACCGTGGGCATTGACTTCGCATGCAGGGTGGCGATGGGAATGGCCTTTCCATTTTCTTTGCCTTCACCCGTAATCAGCTCCACTATATTAAACTCATCTTTGGCAGTATGACCGAGACACATCTTGGAAAAAAAAAAAAAAAAAGTTTCGAAACTCGCAGTTTGGTTCAATATAATTAAAAGAAACTCACCGTTCTCAGTGCCAGCTGATGTTGAAGGTTGGTATCATCCGCCTTAAAGGCCTCTTCTTTGTTTGTGTCGTTGAGCTCACATCCTCAACAGAATCGGATTACGTTTCATTAAAACATTAGTGTTTGGTGTAATCAAATCCCTAAAATCTCTAATCCCTAAGAATAAAACGCGGTATTTTTTATTCACACAAAACAATTGGACAGTGTTAACAAACCCTACCCCAGAGCGTGGACAGTGGTTTCTCTGTTTTGTTTACTTCGCTGACAGACATGATCTTGGCCCGTCCTGAAATATGTTCAAAGTGGTTAAATTCCTGCGATGACACTAATCGCGTAACGAGATGATATCGACCAAAAGCAGAACACTGAACTGCAGACGTTGCGCTTACCAAAAATAACTTATTTTCATGGAAAACCCAAAACAACAACAGAAAGGCCCGCCTTCCTCCCAGGGACGATGCTTTAATATGTTGTCAGCCATTAACACAGGTGAAAACAATTAAAGTTTGAGTGCTTAGGGTTAAACGGTGACGGGTCTCATGTGTCTGCTCACTCACGAGATGTGTGGCAACGTTAGCCAGCATGGACGTAGGCTGGCGTTGCGTCACTTAATCAGAAGGTTTGCGCAGTCTGCGGCTTTTCCTCATGTTTCATTGGAAGTATGAAAAAATCAGCATAAGCGATTGATAAAATGAGTTTATTCTGTCTCGCGAAAGGGCTCAGATCAAAAAGCATAGAAGTGAGCGCTAACGGATGGATATGATTTGTGTTTACATTTACGCTTTGTGATAGGCTACTGTTTTTGTTTTGTTTTTTTAACCGTTCAAGTAGCTGATATTACTTTCTAAATGTCTTAGTGTGAGAAGTGAGTTAAAGTATGTAAAAACGTGTGTACATGAGTGCTTGTGTGGCGGACGGCTGTGTGATGTATAATTAATATCGTTCTCAGGGTTCACAGGGCCGCTGGATTACAGCGGAGAGAATGAGCCATGTCTGTGACGGAGTCTCCCCATGGTACCGCAGCCACTCGCGCTCTGCCATCAAAGGTTAGACGCTTCAGAATGAAAAGTAGGGGACGATGTGGGGATGGTGGGAGTTCAGAGGAACTAAAGAGGCATAAAGGGGTAGTCTCGTGTCTGGAGGCTTGGGTGGTAGGAGGATGGAGAGAGGGCGAAAGAAAGGGAATTTTACATGTTCAATATTATTTTACTTATTATAGCCACCTGATGATATTTAGTTTGATTCATTCAGTGTTTGATGTAAGACTCACCTGTAGACTTATCATAAAGACCAAGTTCTGCTCTCGACTGAATTTATCTGCACAACCAGCACAAACTGACCTTCAGCTCCAAAAATGGATCCTTCCATGGCTTCCTCTGTACACAGTGCATGGGATGTCATGAAGCCATGTGAAAAATGGTAAATGATCAAAGTGAAAAAACAAAAACAGATTATTGTCTAAGCGCCAGTTAACAGTATGTACTGAGGTGTGTAGGTCCGTATGCATATGTCCCCTCACCCTCTCTGTCCTTCCCTCCCTTACACACACATACACGTATGAACACATGCATCCTGAAGACTATATACATATATAATGTGCATATGTTTCACATGATGGAACTGTGGAGTGAATAAGAGGTGAAAGGGGAGGCTGAATGCAGTGACTGATACACTTGAGAAATTTCACAAAATATATGAAAACTCACGAGAGACACTCACATGAGTGTCAGTGTCATTTAGACTGAGGACGGTATATGTGTGTCTGTGTCATTTAGACTGAGGACGGTGTATGAGTGTCAGTGTCATTTAGACTGAGGACGGTATATGTGTGTCTGTGTCATTTAGACTGAGAGCGGTGTATGAGTGTCTGTGTCATTTAGACTGAGGACGGTGTATGAGTGTCAGTGTCATTTAGACTGAGGACGGTGTATGTGTGTCTGTGTCATTTAGACTGAGGACGGTATATGTGTGTCTGTGTCATTTAGACTGAGGACGGTGTATGAGTGTCAGTGTCATTTAGACTGAGGACGGTATATGTGTGTCTGTGTCATTTAGACTGAGAGCGGTGTATGAGTGTCTGTGTCATTTAGACTGAGGACGGTGTATGAGTGTCAGTGTCATTTAGACTGAGGACGGTGTATGTGTGTCTGTGTCATTTAGACTGAGAGCGGTGTATGAGTGTCAGTGTCATTTAGACTGAGAGCGGTGTATGAGTGTCAGTGTCATTTAGACTGAGAGCGGTGTATGAGTGTCAGTGTCATTTAGACTGAGGACGGTGTATGAGTGTCAGTGTCATTTAGACTGAGGACGGTGTATGTGTGTCTGTGTCATTTAGACTGAGGACGGTGTATGAGTGTCAGTGTCATTTAGACTGAGAGCGGTGTATGAGTGTCAGTGTCATTTAGACTGAGGACGGTGTATGTGTGTCTGTGTCATTTAGACTGAGAGCGGTGTATGAGTGTCAGTGTCATTTAGACTGAGAGCGGTGTATGAGTGTCAGTGTCATTTAGACTGAGGACGGTGTATGAGTGTCAGTGTCATTTAGACTGAGGACGGTGTATGTGTGTCTGTGTCATTTAGACTGAGAGCGGTGTATGAGTGTCTGTCATTTAGACTGAGGACGGTGTATGAGTGTCAGTGTCATTTAGACTGAGGACGGTATATGTGTGTCTGTGTCATTTAGACTGAGGACGGTATATGTGTGTCTGTGTCATTTAGACTGAGAGCGGTGTATGAGTGTCTGTGTCATTTAGACTGAGAGCGGTGTATGAGTGTCAGTGTCATTTAGACTGAGAGCGGTGTATGTGTGTCTGTGTCATTTAGACTGAGAGCGGTGTATGAGTGTCAGTGTCATTTAGACTGAGAGCGGTGTATGAGTGTCAGTGTCATTTAGACTGAGGACGGTATATGTGTGTCTGTGTCATTTAGACTGAGGACGGTGTATGAGTGTCAGTGTCATTTAGACTGAGGACGGTATATGTGTGTCTGTGTCATTTAGACTGAGAGCGGTGTATGAGTGTCTGTGTCATTTAGACTGAGGACGGTGTATGAGTGTCTGTGTCATTTAGACTGAGGACGGTGTATGAGTGTCAGTGTCATTTAGACTGAGGACGGTATATGAGTGTCAGTGTCATTTAGACTGAGAGCGGTGTATGAGTGTCTGTGTTTTGGCCCTGAGCCATGTGTGTCTGTCCAGCTGAGAGGCTTAATTACATAGCTGCTTTCATGCTGGGTTTATCACTGATGGAACTGAGAGAAATAATAAGACAGAACCTCATTTAAATTGTTTCTCCTTATTACGCCTCAAAAGAATTTTAGCAAGGGCTCTAATTTACATCGCAGTGACTATTAACAATATGAAAGTTCAGAACATTTTCAACACCAGGGCTCATTTTTTAAATAATCATGAACTAAGTACATAGAACAGAATTGATTTTTGACTACCGTCTGCGACTATGAGCTATGACATGTCTTGCATTCCTTTGTTTCAGGACCATGGACAGAGCTGTTAGAGAAGAATGGAAACATAGTGATCCTTGCCTGTTTCTTCTGTATTATATCATTTAGATGACTTACATGAGCTTAATGGGCTCTCATGATGTGTTCTTTTGGTGGTTTAAGTCAGTCACTGAAAGGGGCTTTTCTGTACTCTCACTGTTAGTTGCTGGAAGTAAGAACTGCTGTATTTTTGCCTTTTCTTGTGTGTATTGGTGTTCTGATTGTTGTGTCACATAAGCTGCTGGACACCTACATTTCCCTCAGGATGAATAAAGTATCCATCCATCCATTTATCTATCAATCCATCCAAGGCAGTTGCACAACACTAACCTCTATATAGATTGAAACTTTCATTGAAAAACACGTTTGTTTTTTTTTAACCCATTAACACAAAGAAGAAGACTAAAGCACAGCCAGGATGTCCACCCTCCCCCTCTCCACAGACTGACTCCTCATTCAGACTGACTCCTCATTCAGACTGACTCCTCATTCAGACGGGCTCTCAGCAAGGCACAGGCCACACAGCTCTCTGGTGAGTTGCCAGCATTAGCCATGGCCTCATCAGCTTGTACCTCCCTCTTCTCTGCATTCATACATTGTAGATTCAGAGGGTTTGTAGAGAAGACTTTCCATCCCCAACACCTTTCACCATTCTCTGAACATTCCTCCAGGTTCCAGCAACATTCTCAAAGGGCTGACTATTTAAGCTGTCCTGGAGTTTTTGACTGTTTGACATAAGTCATGATCTCTCAACTAATTTGGATATTTTTCAGACGCCAAATAGTTTCAAATGTTTGCTACAGCCATGTTGTTGGTTTTTGTTGTCTGTATTTCTGAAATACGTGTCCATTACAGTAAAGCTTTTGCATGCAAACGCACTGCTACTATTATGCAGCAATGTAAACAGACAAGAAACGAGTTCATAATGTAGCTCATTACCAACTATTCGCAGCAAAATGCATCAGCAACTTTGAAGGCAACAGAGGACTAGAGAGAGGGAGGTAGTGAGACAGTAAGTAGGAGAAAGACATAGCTTACTGCAGAGTTCAGGCGAACAGAGACATGACAGGCTAAAAGCAGAGCGAACATAGAAATTACATCGCACCGAATATAAAAGGTACAGCTGCTGCCTCTTCAGTTGTCAACACCCTTGCAAGTGCACCCGTCTGGCTGGGGATATCTTGGGACTTCGATTCTTTCTTTGTCTATTTTTTGGGCTGGAGCCCTTCGGACTGTCTTATCATGCTGACGATGCGCTCGGTTGCATGTCGTACCATGAACGCTGTTTTTATTGTGGGGGTGCTCTGGAGAGCCATCCTGGCACAAGGTAATCCTTACATACAATGGCGAAATACCATATACTGTGATTTTTAAAAAAGAAAGAGAGAAGAGAAGAATAACAACGAGCGTCCTTAGCTTGTGTTTTGTAGCATAGTGGCGCTGGCACGTAGGTTACAATGGTGGAGTGACTTTAGAAACTTTGATTTGAGAATATTTTAGTACATACATACATCATTTGCTGTTCACCCTTGCTGTTTGCTACAAATAGTCAAGGAGAGCCTTGTTTTTGCTGGGGTCTTTCGCTGCATCAGTTATTTGACGCGGCGTGTGGAACCAGGACCTGTTTGGATAGTCGTTGTCAATACGTAGGGTAGCCTGCAGGCGGTATTGTAATGGTGTTAAACAGTTTAATTTTTCTGTGTTGTTTCTTGAATACGTGTTATATTTAAGACAAAGTAGGGCAGTGCTGGTTAGACGTTGTTACGTGGGACTGTGTTTGTTGAATAATAACGCGCATAAACCAAGGGGAAGACTGCGGGTCCCTCTCCGTTGTCTGCGTGGCTTTGGTAAAACTGAACATATGTGAGGAGGGTGAACTGAATTATGAATCAGGTATCACCCTTCATATGCAGAGCAGCAGGGAGATTTCAGACAGGATATGACCACTCTCATTAACTGGCAAAGAACCGCCAACCAATCAGAGCAGTGCACATAGTTTACTTATAATTTCTTGCAGCTCGGTATTATTCGGCCTTAACATTTTCAGGACCGTTTTGTAAGTTCACTTACATAACAGACATTCATTAAAGGGAACTTAAACGCACTTGTGCTAAATCATGTGATCCTTGTGTTTGTCGAAGCCTTGACTCTATCGAGGCGCTTGGTTTGAGATATGATATGTTATGATTACATATGTTCAATCAGTCGTCGTCAATGTGTTACCACATGCGCTACCTACTTCTGAGGTACATGCGGCATGATTACCCCAGAACAATTATTCTGTACATTTACAATTTATTCACATACTTACTGACACAGTAGTATAGATCCAGGCTAGGTCTGTAATAAACTACACCCGAGCGCACATGGATCGATTGCCTTGTGGAATTGGCTGCTCCAGGCGTAGGCTATAGCTGTTATACTGGATCAAATGTTACATGGGGCATGGGTGCGTGAAACTGGATCAGTCTCATGATATTTTCTTCATCACAGTACGTCATGTTTATTGTCCTCTTCGGCATGCAGAATGGGAGAAATGTTGTGGAAATACCTGTGACTCACTAATCATCGCCATGCTAATCGGGCACGTGGGCTGATGATCGGAGCCTGTCTCGCGCTGCACTTTGTGGTGGTGCTGTGTTCCCTGTTTATCCTGTTCGTCGTTTCTTGGTACACAGGGCTCAATCTCTGTGTTAACAAACAGAAGTTGGAAGACAGCTGTGTTATGAACCCCCTTTTACTCCTCCAGTTTTCAAAAGCCTGCATGTACTGGATGAGTGATATCATACAGCCACTGAAAACGATATTCTCAGGATTAGATACCAGGCCGTTGTTCTTAACGGTGAATTTTGTAAATCCTCTAACTGCTTCTTACCGAGCATCCACAGTTGCATATTAAATTCAGGAATTAGTGCTAAATGTGTAATTTTACAATGTGTATAACCCAAAATATATTGAGGCTGATGGGGATGAAATTGTGCCATCACAGGGACCTTTGTGCAGACTTCTCTGACAGGCTGTCTGTTTTAGGCTTTGCAAAATGCCTTCAAATGGAATTTTCTGTCTCCTCTGATTAAATCACATCTCTGCGCCTCTTCTTGCCCTCCCATCTCTCTGATACACTAAAACAAACCGCCAGAGAAAGGACAAAACACAGAAATGGCTGGATATGAGAGAAACATTGGTCTTTGGCTCCAATATAAAGTTCACTTGAGAGAGCTGTAGCAGACAAGTTGTTGTTGTGTTGTTGATTTTAGATAGAGAAAGAGAGGGACAAAGTGTGTGGTTTGTGTGTGTATTGGGTACAGTAGGGGTCAGGGTGTTGAAATCCAACACTAATAGAATAATCTGGTCTTGGTGTGGACTTGCTCTCTTGCATTTAATTTTGTAATTGGACTTAAATAATATAATCTATTCTAACAGAAATACGTTGTCTTTTAAACACACAAGCATTTATGGTTGTGATGAGGAAGAAGTAAGAACAGACATATCTGGGCCTCAGGGTATTCTACTCCCACAGGGAGAGAAAAGGCTGACTTCATTAACTGTGTGAGGAAGGAGAGTGTATGCAATGCACAGTCAGTGCAGTAGGAGAGTCCAGCAGGTCTAACTGCAGAACTAAACCAACAGACAGTCAACTAACACACACCAACACCCCACTAACACACAGTCTCTACCAACAAACACCAACACCCCATTAACACACAGTCAGCTAACACACACCAACACCCCACTAATACACAGTCTCTACCAACACACACCAACACCCCACTAATACACAGTCAACACACAAACACCAACACCCCACTAACACACAGTCTCTACCAACAAACACCAACACCCCACTAATACACAGTCAACACACAAACACCAACACCCCACTAACACACAGTCTCTACCAACCCACACCATCACCCCACTAATACACAGTCAACTAACACACACCAACACCCCACTAATACACAGTCAACCAAGAAACACCAACACCCCACTAATACACAGTCAACTTACACACACCAACACCCCACTAATACACAGTCAACCAACAAACACCAACACCCCACTAATACACAGTCAACCAAGAAACACCAACACCCCACTAATACACAGTCAACTAACACACACCAACACCCCACTAATACACAGTCAACTAACACACACCAACACCCCACTAATACACAGACAGCTAACACACACCAACACCCCACTAATACACAGTCAAGCAACAAACACCAACACCCCACTAATACACAGTCAAGCAACAAACACCAACACCCCACTAATACACAGTCAACTAACACACACCAACACCCCACTAATACACAGTCAACTAACACACACCAACACCCCACTAATACACAGACAGCTAACACACACCAACACCCCACTAATACACAGTCTCTACCAACAAACACCAACACCCCACTAACACACAGTCTCTACCAACAAACACCAACACCCCACTAATACAAAGTCAACCAACAAACACCAACACCCCACTAATACACAGTCAACCAAGAAACACCAACACCCCACTAATACACAGTCAACTAACACACACCAACACCCCACTAATACACAGTCAACCAAGAAACACCAACACCCCACTAATACACAGTCAACTTACACACACCAACACCCCACTAATACACAGTCAACCAACAAACACCAACACCCCACTAATACACAGTCTCTACCAACACACACCAACACCCCACTAATACACAGTCAACTAACACACACCAACACCCCACTAATACACAGACAGCTAACACACACCAACACCCCACTAATACACAGTCAACTAACACACACCAACACCCCACTAATACACAGACAGCTAACACACACCAACACCCCACTAATACACAGTCAAGCAACAAACACCAACACCCCACTAATACACAGTCAACTTACACACACCAACACCCCACTAATACACAGTCAACTAACACACACCAACACCCCACTAATACACAGACAGCTAACACACACCAACACCCCACTAATACACAGTCAAGCAACAAACATCAACACCCCACTAATACACAGTCAACTTACACACACCAACACCCCACTAATACACAGTCAACCAACAAACACCAACACCCCACTAATACACAGACAGCTAACACACACCAACACCCCACTAATACACAGTCAACCAAGAAACACCAACACCCCACTAATACACAGTCAACTAACACACACCAACACCCCACTAATACACAGTCAACTTACACACACCAACACCCCACTAATACACAGTCAACCAACAAACACCAACACCCCACTAATACACAGTCAACCAAGAAACACCAACACCCCACTAACACACAGTCAACTTACACACACCAACACCCCACTAATACACAGTCTCTACCAACAAACACCAACACCCCACTAATACACAGTCTCTACCAACAAACACCAACACCCCACTAATACACAGTCAACCAACAAACACCAACACCCCACTAATACACAGTCAAGCAACAAACACCAACACCCCACTAATACACAGTCAACTAACACACACCAACACCCCACTAACACACAGTCAACTAACACACACCAACACCCCACTAACACACAGTCAACTAACACACACCAACACCCCACTAACACACAGTCAACCAACAAACACCAACACCCCACTAATACACAGTCAACCAACAAACACCAACACCCCACTAACACACAGTCAACCAACACACATTAACACCCCACCAACACACAGTCAACTAACACACACCAATTGTTTGTAATATTAACAGCCAGTGAAAGATTAGAGTAAATTTGGACACCTACATATTTATTAATGGATAAATCTTCAAGGTTCAAGGTTCAATCAGATAATTTGCCTCTAATAGCCTAAGGACCACAATGCTTTAGAGTTAAGCATTCCCATAAACAACTCTGATAGGGGATCAAACAGAGTCCACACACAGTGTTAATCATCTTTAGTTGAAGATAGGGTGTAAAGTACCATTGCAGAGAAAATATAGATGCATGAACATTAAATTAGAAGAGAAAATATAATTGTTTTTTATAAGTGCTTAGATTAAAATACAAAACATAGCACTACTTTTTTTGTATATGTGATGGTATATAAGTTCTTCTAATTTGGCCTGACTTATTTGTAGAGGTGTGTGTTGTGAGTGTCACAGTGGAAGGTGGTAATGTGTTAAAGGCCTGAGCACTGAGCTATGAGGGATTACACTTGACTGTGTTCAGAGGCTTCATCACTAATATGTAGAAGTCGCTAATGGTCTGTTAGACAATATCTAAACCAGAGAGGCACTTGTCTGTGTATGTAAGTCTCCGAGTTCCTCTGTGAGAAAGAGCATTTCTGTAACAACTTTCGCTAAGAGTTAAGAGGAAGATTTTAAATAAGTCAATAGTTTCACAAATACCTTGGATCGAGGTTTGGTATCGTAATCAGTGGTAAAATAACAGTAAATTTAAAAGAGTTAAGTTCATGCCCATGGTTTAGAGTTGAATATATTGTATTTAACAGTATTTTTTGGTGGAATGCGCTCTTTAACTGTCTATATAGGAGTGAGATCAAGTACACATGTAGATAGCTTAACAGTTGTTTGATTAGACCACAGTGGTTCACTTGACTTTGGTGTTGACTTAGTTAACAGGGTGTTGTTCTCTCATGGAAAAAAAAATATTAAAATTTGCTGCACTGGATCATGAGGGTCATGTGACATAATACCAGGCTGGTTTTATAACTTTGATTCAGTAAGGAATCAAATACAGTTCAGGAATTATTCCTATTTCCTCAGTCAGACTACAGAGATATGATAATCTATCAACACTGAGAGCATTTCTGTAACTGAACAGGCTTTCATTCTCAGCTCTGAAATACAGTCTGATTGTAGCTGGATGTCATCAGAGGTTCATCTCTTTCATGTGTCTTGTTTAAGAGCTTCAGCATGGTGAGTGTACCACAGTGCACATTTCTCCCAAACTCTTTTCTTCCCAAACAGTGCAGCCATATCAAGGGTATCACGTCAATCAAGCTTTTAAGCTTTTGGAAATCTGCTCAAGAGCGGTCTGATCAGAAGCCTCATTTTCAGTGCAGTCTGTAGCAATGGTAGAAGTGATAATGTGATATTCAGCATCCGATCCCACAGTGCGGCCTGGCCGTATTTCAAAGAAAATCAGGCAATGACTTGAGGTAATAGGATGCAGGGGAAGGACAGTTCAGCTTAGGATAGGGTCTGAAGTTTGTAATCAGCGTCTCTTTGTATTAGATGCCTGTTTGAAGATCTCTGAGCCTTAGATCCAATCGGATGACACGGCTCACACAGAGGAGTCTGTCTGTACTATAATGAGACTCAAGAGGAGCTGTTACATTTTACCGGTTTTGATGACAGTGCTGTTCAGTCAATAATCTGCTCCGTCGCTCACTCTGGCTTTGTGGCAGGACATGGCATATGCTTTTTAAGCTTTCCTCCAAAGTGCCGCTGTGTCCCCGTCAAACCAGCAGCTGGTGTATGATGCCCTGGAGAAAAACTCGAAGGATGTCTCCTAAGCAGACTCAGATGTTTATCACAGCCTTTCAGTTCATCACTAACTCTACCCTTTTTTCAATCTGCAGTCAGCGCCAAAACAAAGGCCAAATTCAGGAATGGAGGTCAGTTTGGCTATTTTGCCAAGTTCATTGTCTGTAGGGCTATAATGAGGATGACATCACTAGAATGACCCATTTAAAACCTCCGTCCCATATGCAGAAGGTTTCAGACAGAGGGTGGCAGAACCATGGAACATGCAGTAACACTGTCAAATAAAAAAGAGAGAATTCCACGATGATGAGCAGACAGAAGTAAACTAAACAAAGGACATGTTCACACTCCGTTTGTAAGTTCTTGCCATTTTAAGAGCTGTCAGAGTTTGATGTGGACTGTGGTGATGATAAAACCATGACACAGATCTTTCTGGACAGAGTTAAAGAAGATGTCAGGCAGTTTTAATAAGTGCTCGTCTGTGCATTCCAATGTTTTAGTGGTAGGATGAAACACCAAAACATGTTTTCAGAAAGGCGGTAGAGGGTGTAAATAGGGAATGAAGTATCGAATAATTGCGCCAAACTCATACTGAAAAGGGGACAGGCTTCTCCTTCACTCTGCTGCTCCAAGCCCATTGAGAGTTTGAATGAATGATTGGTGGCGTGCAGAGGGTTCTTGGCAGGGCTGTGTAGAGAACACTCTGTAATTCTCAGTGGGCTGGACTCATTGAAACACCACTCACACTTCTTCCCTGTTCACATCCATGTGAGGGGGAGGGTGTGTGTGTGTGTGTGTGTGTGTATGTGTGAGTGTGGGGGGGTGGGGGTGGGGGCTTAGCAGTGTGAGTGACAATGTTCCTCTCATGATCTCAGTGTAAATTGTTACACTCTGTCATCCTCAGGCTGTGAAGTCACAATACCATTATGATGTGTCATTGACAATAAGGATGTGGGCTGTTTGTGTCCTCATCAAATGTCCAAACAGAGTTGCCTCCGTGGTACCAGCCTGAGGCCATCACAGGCTCTTTGCACAGGTACCGGCGCTGTACAGAGGCATGCATAAATAAAAAGAAAAATATTTTAGACTGCCTGGCTCCATGAATTGTGAATGATGAGGGAAAGATGGTGAGTTGTCATGGAAATACCCGTGTCAACATAGAAAGGATTCTTAGTCAGACATTTGGCAGATCAGGCATGAGTCCAGGGTTTTCTAGATGGAGTGTGAGAGAGGGTTTATTTTATTTTTTCATGTTTTGATCTGTGTTCATTCTGAAGTTGATTTTAAATCAGGAAGAACCAAGCAGATCGTGGTGGGTCCTGATGTTTATTTTGGTGTTGAACTTTGTGGAGAGAAGTTATTAATTGATGACATGTAACTATGAGAAATGTAGTGATTTGATAATTACCTTTGAGGAGGTCAGCTGGACAGTGTGGGTCTAGGTTTGAAGGAATGATGCTGAGTTGAAAGAGAACAGAAAGAGTAGAGGGGGATGGATAGAGAAAGAGAAGAGAAAGAGTAGAGGGGGATGGATAGAGAAAGAGAAGAGAAAGAGTAGAGGGGGATGGATAGAGAAAGAGAACAGAAAGAGAAGAGGGGGATGGATAGAGAAAGAGAAGAGAAAGAGTAGAGGGGGATGGATAGAGAAAGAGAACAGAAAGAGAAGAGGGGGATGGATAGAGAAAGAGAGGAGAAAGAGTAGAGGGGGATGGATAGAGAAAGAGAGGAGAAAGAGAAGAGAAAGAGTAGAGGGGGATGGATAGAGAAAGAGAAGAGAAAGAGTAGAGGGGGATGAATAGAGAAAGAGAAGAGAGAGAGAAGAGGGGGATGAATAGATAAAGAGAAGAGAAAGAGAAGGGGGGATGAATAGATAAAGAGAAGAGAAAGAGTAGAGGGGGATGGATAGAGAAAGAGAAGAGAAAGAGTAGAGGGGGATGGATAGAGAAAGAGAAGAGAGAGAGAAGAGGGGGATGAATAGATAAAGAGAAGAGAAAGAGAAGGGGGGATGAATAGATAAAGAGAAGGAGAAAGAGTAGAGGGGGATGGATAGAGAAAGAGAGGAGAAAGAGAAGAGAAGGAGAAGAGGGGGATGGATAGAGAAAGAGAGGAGAAAGAGTAGAGGGGGATGAATAGATAAAGAGTAGAGAAAGAGAAGAGGGGGATGGATAGATAAAGAGAAGGAGAAGAGGGGGATGAATAGAGAAAGAGAGGAGAAAGAGTAGAGGGGGATGAATAGATAAAGAGTAGAGAAAGAGAAGAGGGGGATGAATAGATAAAGAGAGGAGAAAGAGAAGAGGGGGATGGATAGATAAAGAGAAAGAGAAGAGGGGGATGAATAGAGAAAGAGAGGAGAAAGAGTAGAGGGGGATGGATAGATAAAGAGAAGGAGAAGAGGGGGATGAATAGAGAAAGAGAGGAGAAAGAGTGAGGGAGCAGCAGGACTGCCCAGATGTCAGAGCAGACTGTTCACACCTGTGAGGAGCTCACGTCTCAGCTGATGAGGAGCAGACCGCAGATGCCTTATGCCTCCCCACAGGGGCAGTGCCAAACTCCCCACAGGGGCAGTGCCAAACTCCCCACAGGGGCAGTGCCAAACTCCCCACAGGGGCAGTGCCAGTCTTCAGCCCTGGGAACCTCTGTCTCCAACTTCACTGGTCCAGTTCTTATATTCAGTTCATATTCTTTGTTCATTCAACAGATTTTTAAACAGTGAGGTTTTGATTAATATCAATACTTGGTACATAGTATCCACAGTTCTGTGTTCTCAGACCTTTAAATGGCACTAAATACTTCACTAACAACTTCTCTGGTATTCACAGTGACCCAAAACACAAACACACACACACGTGCGTGTGCACACACACACACACACATACACACACACACACACACACACACACACACACACATACACACACACACACACACACACACACACACAAACCTACTGTTCCTTGCACAGTCTAGAGAGGCTTTATTGTGTTTCTGTGTGACACTTAATTTTCCTTGACTGAAAACGGATGGGAAAAAGTAATCAGCTCAGTAAAAATACTGCTGATATGTTTGTGAGAGAAATTTAGCCAAAGATGATCTGTGCTGAGGCTGGAGCTGAGTCAGTCAACAACAACAGGAGGCCCGTTCTTCAGCTGGTCCACTCCATCCACCCGCCTGGACCGCGCTGTCCTCTCAGAACCACTCCATCCACCCGCCTGGACCGCGCTGTCCTCTCAGAACCGCTCCATCCACCCGCCTGGACCGCGCTGTCCTCTCAGAACCGCTCCATCCACCCGCCTGGACCGCGCTGTCCTCTCAGAACCGCTCCATCCACCCGCCTGGACCGCGCTGTCCTCTCAGAACCGCTCCATCCACCCGCCTGGACCGCGCTGTCTCAGTTCTTATTCGCTCCCAGAGGAAATCATTACACCCGCTCCAAACTGTTGTGGCCAGACTAGAGCACAGTCCAATGCTTTCTTTGTCGTAATTTGAGCATATACAGTGATACAGTGATACAGTGTCATCTAATTAGGAGGATGCATAAAATACTGTTCTCTGATTATGATGACTAAAGAAAATATTCCTCGTCAATTAACATTTTCCTTCTACATGAAATTGGGACATGAATTGGATCCAAGCAGTCTGAATTCCAAATCCTGGAATACGATAAGTGACCCCAGGAGTACAGGAAAATAGCAGCAGCTTTTGGTGTGAGCAGATGGAAGAGTCTTTTCACACCTGGGAATTATTAGTGTCTTTGCAACAGGTTTTCTACTTGTCATGATCCAGCAAATCATGGTGCTTCTTCAACATCAGCTGTAACTTGTACATGTGTTGATTAGCAAACAGCGTTATCCACAATAACTTTGGATTTTACTATGTTAGAGGCTCTGTATCCTGGGGTTATGTGCTTTACGCAGAGCATACATAGACAACCCACAATCCCACAGCCTGCTGGATACTCAACCATCTCTCCCACATCCTGTGCCACTACCACCTTGTGGTGTGTGGACAATTCCAAATATATGTACACATCTGTTGAAATTCCTCCTGCAATCAAGTCTGTCCATAAGAACCACAAATATTTGGTCTTGTAACTGTTTATGTTTTATGATTTTAGGGGAATTATGATTCCTTTTATCATTCAGTAGGAACAGACCTTTAAAATGAGCAAGTGTCAGTGATCTGCGGTGTTGGGGAGCTGAATTGTCCCTTATATTTAGTAATACAAGTGCAGAGATTTTAATGGCAGGAAGGAAATGCTCTATTTTGGGATTACCAGTGGCAGTCAGTGTTAGCTTCACAGTTTTAAAATGTATTGAGAATGACTCCCTGATTGAGAGGGATGTGAAAGCAGCCCTGTGTGTATACTGGACTGTCACTGTTCCTTTTGTGTTCCTTTACACTCTGAGGCCAAAGCCATTCCTGTTACCATGGAATTCTCCCTAACACCCCCACTCTCTCTCCCTCTCTCTCTCTTATCCTCCATGCTGTGCTTTCTCACACACATGCACCACAGACAGAACCGCCCCCCCCCCCCCCACTCCTCTGTTAGTCTCATTGACACCTCTAATGAGTCAGCAGACAGGCGCAGTGCTAATCTCTCCTGATGGGAGCTGTATGGAGAAAGTGAGGAGCTGTTAGGAGCTGTGTGGAGAGGATGAAGAGCATTGAGGAGAGGATGAAGAGCAGTGGGGAGAGAATGAGGAGCTGTGAGGAGAGAGTGTGGAGCTGTAAGGAGAAGAGACTGAGGAGCCGTGGGGAGCTGTGAGGAGAGATTGAGGAGCTGTGGGGAGAGATTGTAGAACTGTGAGGAGAAGAGACTGAGGAGCTGTGAGGAGAGAGTGTGGAGCCATGGGGAGCTATGAGGAGCTGTGACGAGAGAGTGTGGAGCTGTGGGGAGAAGAGACTGAGGAGCCGTGGGGAGCTGTGAGGAGAGAGTGTGGGGCTGTGAGGAAAAGAGACTGAGGAGCCATGAGGAGCTGTGAGGAGAGAGTGTGGAGCTGTGAGGAGAGAGTGAGGAGCTGTGAGGAGAGAGTATGGAGCTATGAGGAGAAGAGACTGAGGAGCCGTGGGGAGCTGTGGGAAGAAGAGACTGGGGAGCTGTGAGGAGAAGAAACTGAGGAGCCGTGGGGAGCTGTGAGGAGCTGTGCAGAGAGCGTGTGGAGCTGTGGGGGGCATCGATGGGAATGTGTAATGTTGTCATTTCAGTTGGAGGGTGAGAGCTGGGTGATTTTGTGGTGAAAAAATGTTTTATTTTTGGTACAGAGTGTGTGTTCTCTGCTCTCAAGTACAGCATACAAACATTCATTCATTTGTTTTCCAAGCCGCTTATCCTAACTGGGGTTGCGGGGTGCTGGAGCCTCTCCCAGTGTTCACTGGGCAAAAGGCAGGGAAACACCCTGGACAGGTTACCATTCCATCTCCATTTCGCCTGACTTACATGTCTTTGGACTGTGGGAGAAAACCCACGCAGACATGGGGGAAAACATGCAAGCTCCACATAGAAAGGACTTGGGCCACCCCAGCCGGGAATCGAACCCAAGACATTCTTGCTGTACCCACTGCGCCACTGTGCCCCACGGAGTACAAACATGTTTGTATAAACAATAAACAATTTGATAGTTGAAGTAGCATAAGAATTGGGCGCTTTCAGCCACTTGGCAATCAAAGACAACACTGAGTTTTTTTCTAGACGCCTTTTGTAGTCACTATTAACAGTGAATGCTTCCCTTCTGTTCAGACAGTTTTCAGATCTGATCCACATCAGACAAAGAGAATGTGACAGCAGCCATTGCACATTTAAACATCTATGGCGAGCAGACAGGGTCTGTTCTGTTTCAGATCTGTTCTGCTCTTTCCTTTGGCAGTTTATGGTGTGATATGAACACTCCTCTCCTTCCCGTCAGTTTGAATTGGAACAGGCTGTGTTCAGTGAGAATGGATTATGTTGAACAAGAATTGTTCCAAGTTTTAAGAAGCATATTTTTAGGTTCTGGTCACTTTTTCTGCTCATTTTCTCTGGCTCCTCCCATAAGTCACTGCTGGATGTTTAATAGATTGGACATTTGTTGTTGGACGTTTGTTGTGGGACGTTTATCTGACTGCGTTTGTACTATTTTCTGTTGACAGGAAAATAGTCTGAGTCATAATCTGAGAGAGTCAGCGAGGAGGGAATAAGCGGGGGGGGGGGGGGGGATAAGAGGGAGAGAAAGAGCCTTGAGATGATGACAGAGGATTAGTTTCTCAATCAGAGCTTTCCCTGGCAGTGCAGTGGAGAGAGGCGGAGAGGGCTTTGGCCTCAGTAATTGCTCTGTACTTTGGGGCTGATCTCTGATTGTGGATAGATGCCTGCATATTCTTTGTTCTGTTTTAGGTGTGCGGCAGTCAGGGAAAAGGGATGTGCTAAACACAAACCATGTTTAATTGGCAAAAATGTTTATTTGTCTTAAGTGTGACATTTGACACAAGGTCGTCTTTTTCATGGCTTTAGCCGTTGAGGTTCAGAGAGTCAAGCCCCGTATTAAATCATCTTGACAGCAGGAAGTGATGTACTAATAGATGAATCCTGTGTAAAACTGATGCTTCCAAGTCACCACTAATGTCTGTGGGAGAAAGGAGATAAACAAGTAGGAAGTAGCACCGCTGTGAGCATTGCTGGAGTTTTGGGGTCCGATTGTGTTGGCTTTGTCTAATCTGTGTTATTTTAAACAAGTGAGGAGTAGGGAGGACTTGCAGTTTACTCTGTCAGACAGGGCCGGCCCAACGCATAAGCAAACTGTGTGCCTGCTTAGAACCCCTGTGTCCACCAGAGGGCCCCCAAGAGTGCCTGAAATGTAACACAAGTGAACTTGAAATGTTTTTTTTTGTGTGATATATTGTGTCATTGGTAATCATGAAATGACACAATATATCTAAATGCAACATTATGTTAACGGGCTGGCTAGGCTAATACTACTGGTTTAATCAGTTCCTGCTGCCTCTTTCAGAGCTGGTGTCACATTCATGCGCATGTGTGTAACAGACGTTAACTGCATTTTGACGCAAGCACAGTCAGTCAGACTGACATTAGGTTGCAGTCCTCTCCTCTGCGTCGATGGAAAAAGCAGCACAAGCATAATGTTGCAAAAAAGACATATCCTTCTGAAGCAGAGAAAAGAAAGAAGAAGAAAACCGAAGATGAGAAAAAGGCGGGGGGGGGGGGGGGGGCGGGGGCCAGCAGGGCCAGCCCAGAAAGGCTTGGGCTGGCCCTGCTGTCAGACTGCACTAGCTCAGAAGAACAACTATAAATGTGCAAGCCTGTGTATTACATTGTTTAGATCCTCACATGACACAGAGCGAGGACAGTGATGACTGAGAGAACACGGATGGCCGTGATAGTAATGATGACAGACTGATAACAGTGATGATAGTAATGGCAGTGATTGTAACATATTGTTGTGTTCACTCACACTAGTTCATATAGTACTTCACCTTCCATAGCTGCAGTCTGTTCTGTCCCTACTCAGCACCCATAGTTCTGACGAAGTGTGTTCCATGTGCAAGATATTACATGGTGTCAGAAGTCTGTCAAGAACAGAAAAATGAGTAATGATGAAATCCTTGCAATCTGAACACCCCAAGATCGACTGGGATGCTCCTGATAAATATCACATCACGTTCATCTTCAACGGTCCTCTCTCTGGGCTATTGGCCAAACATCAGGCAGGTTATCCAGGCATGTGGATCAGCGAACAAGGTAGAGAAATCTACAAGACATTAGACTTTGCTGATGGTGAGGAAAAGGATCCTTTTAAAGCAAATTGCCAGGCATTGTTTCAAACAAAGGAAACAAAGGCAAAGTGAAAGTTTTGATAACTTTGTAAAGGATTTGAGACTCACACCCATGGATTGTGAGTACATGGAACCAGACAATATGTTGATTAATGCCGTAATCATGGGAGTAAGAGAAAAGCAGGTCCAACAAAGACTACTGGATAAAGGTGAGGACCTGACGCTACCTAAAGCTATAGAAATCCCTCAGCAGTTTGAAATGTCACAGAAACAGATAAAAATTGTCAGAGAGGAAGATTCACAACTATCAGAAGTGTCTGCTCCGAATAAGGAAACGACCAGAAGTACACAGAACTGCAGGAGCACACAAAAGAAGAGCTAAGCTGTCTCCAACAGACAATTCAGCATGGCTGGCCAGAACACAGACGGGAAATTCCCATTCCTGTTCAGCCATATTGGGACTCAAGAATCCAACTTGTTTTATTCGATGGAGTTGTCTACAAAGGTCTACGTATGGTAGTACCCACCACTACGCGAGAGGACAAGCTAGGGCTTATACACCAGTCTCGCTTAGGGATGGTGAAGAGCAAACAGTGAGCCTGTGAAGTGCTATACCAGGTATGTATATGTGGCCAGGTATGAATGCAGAAATTGAAGAAATAGTCAGAAACTGCAGCAAGTGCTGATTTTTAAAATAAGCTGCCCAGACAACCACTCAAGCCAGAAATACCAGAGCTACCGTTTGAAGAAGTGGCATCCGATCTGTTTGAGTTTGAAGGCAAACAGTACATCCTACTAGTGGATTACTACTCAAAATTCGTTCAAGTAGACAAACTGAAAGACATGTGCAGTCGCACCACCATAGAGACCCTGAAAGCTTAGTTCAGCACACATGGTATTCCCGCCACTCTACGGACAGACAGTGGTCCGCAGTACTCCTCAGAGGAAATCGAGGACTTCTGTAAGAGTTATGGTATTTCACACAAGACATCTTCACCACGCACGCCACACTCGAACGGTGAAGCAGAGAATGCAGTACAAACTGTGAAGAGGCTCTGGGGTAAAGCACCAAACAAACACTTCGGTTACCCACAAAGCGAGCTAAAGTCACCAGAAGGGATAATAAATGTGAGCTGAACAAGTATGTAACATAGCTTGGTAGCCAAACAGAATTATTTAGCTTCTCTTTCTAATGTTTAGTGTGAAATTCCAAAGTTGCAGGTCCTCGTTGCAGACAGTCATGTGACATGATGACGCCACGACAGTTTCTAGCAGCGTCTCCAGCTACATAGAGGGGGTACCAACTGCAGTGGAAAACCAACCAGGTACCAAAAAGCAAGTAGAGTCGAGCTGAGTCGATTCGATACCATGCCATGGAAAAGCGAAATATGACTGCAAGAGAGCGGGTACGCCTCGTGTTGCCCTTAAGCCTGGAGATGAGGTTAGAATGCAACTGTATCCTGGCAACTACAAATGGGCCCCTGGAGTTGTAGTTAAACCACACAGTGCTGTGCTGTTCTATGTGGTGGACTGTGGAAACAAGGAATACCGCTGCAACAGTTCACACCTCCACAAAAGCACTGTAGCCACCAACCGTCCACACCACTGGGTATGTGATGAACTATGGACTGAACCATCAGGTCCGCCAACTGAGAAAAAGCTACAAGCCCCACTTGAGTCCGGCCAGTCGAACAGCTTACTACTAGGCTGGCCAGAATAGTGAAGCCTCCTGATAGACTGACTCTATAACTGATTTATGCTTGATTACTTATATAAACACTGAGGAAGTGATATGCTAGTAAACACTCCTTCCTAGTTATTGTGTGTGAAATTGCATAATGTAAAGTTCAGTGACTGTTTATGTCTTTTGATTTCAAGAACCACTAACAGTGCAGACTAAGTATTTAGATTTATGTGTTAAGATGTTTCCTTTGCTGAGGAGGGGAGACGTAGCATGTTGTCGTGTTTAATCGCACTAGTTCATATAGCGCTTCACCTCCCATAGCTGCAGTCTGGTCTGTCCCTACTCAGCACCCGTAGTTCTGTACACAGGTACATCATATACAATAAAAACAAATGGTCCCTAACTAAGAAGTGTGTTCCGTGTGCAGTATATTACGGTGATGACAGACTCATAACAGTGATGACAGATATGACAGTGATGACAGACTCATAACAGTGATGACAGTGATGACGGACTGACAGCTGTGTTTTGCCAAAACAAGTAGACTATTTTGCAAAGGATCACCAAGCCGCTTTCAAATATTCTTTTGTGTTTTTAACTATTTCGAGACATTTTAACCTTTGTTCTTTTATGTTAAGTTTTAGAATGTTTTCCTTAAGCATTTCAGAGTCAGAGTGTAATGTCCTTAAGTGAAACATTTGAGATTAAGAGAGTGTAATGTCCTTAGATGAGACTGACATCAGCATCATATAATGCGGCAAATCAATCTGTTCCTGTATCAGACACTGTGTAATGGTGTGATACAAATCACACGTGGGCATGCACACACACGCACACACATGTGCACACACACACACACACAGTCTCTGACTGGCAGTATTTACCTTCTGTTGCTTCTGATTACCAAGAGTCAGAGTGACAGGGCTTAATCTTTACAAGGGCAAGACTTTGCCAAGTATAACTGAAACAGTAGGGGTATAACTGAAAGCAGGTCGAGACCTGAAGAAAGGAGCAGAAACAAAGATAATTCTATGACTGGTGTGATCAGACCAGTGATCAGAAGACTGGCGACACTGAACGTTGAATGGCTGAAGCGGCAGGAAGAGGAGACATGGTTGTTACCTCCTCCAATTTCTTTCACTCATATTTAACTTACTTATCATTACCCGTGAACTGCAGTGTGCATGCATTTTCCTACATATTCAGTTTGTGTTCCGTTCCATTCCTCCGTGCTCTGAAAATGAGGCACATGGCAGGGTTCACACATACGTCATAAATATGACTGCACCCTGCTGAGAAGAGGTATCTGGACTCTGCCCCTCTCAAGTTCAATACAACTTCTTTCTCTAAATGTTCTCCAATTCCAGAATCTTTCAGAATCCTCTCAAAGGCTCG
The DNA here is from genome assembly GCF_902362185.1 of Chanos chanos. NCBI lineage: Eukaryota > Metazoa > Chordata > Actinopteri > Gonorynchiformes > Chanidae > Chanos > Chanos chanos. The sequence goes on from NC_044497.1 coordinate 58,412,405, forward strand.
TGCTTCACATGATTTATCTGTGTAATTATGTGCTCATGCAGATTGCATTATGGTCTCTCATTACAAAGGAGAAACCATGAGAGTCCACTCTCAGCCGAAACATCAGAAACAAAATCAAAACCTATTCAAAATTACTCCCTCACTTACAATGGTTCTCTCTTTTTTTCACCAGATGATGTGAATCCATCTGCTCCTCGGCTGCAAACTCCTGCACCAGGGGGATCTGCGAGAGAGAGCTCTAGAGGACCAGCCTCTGCAGGACAGGATTTCTTACAGTCAGTTCTTGCTCAAAGGGACCAGCTGTTGGCCCAGAAGGGTGTGATGTTTCCCACTGCCGTGCCTGCTGACCTGCTGCCCAGGCTGGGGAAAGGCCTGGAGGCTGCAGTCTTCTCCCCCGAGCCAGAGCTTCTTAGGAAAGTGCTCTCTGCCCGCAGCAGAGCTCCACACCCAACCACATCACCTCCTGCTGAGAGGGTCACAGAGCCTCAGTCCTCCAACACACCATCCCCTGACACTGAGGCTCCTACCAGCTCTTCAACTTACAGTATTCACTCAATCACTCCTCTCATTCACACCACTTCAGACACAAGACCTGATTCAGGCGCAGCAAGCCCTGGTATGCAAAGGCTTCATTCCTGTCCCTGTTTTATAAAAGAACAACCTTCTCAGGGACATTGTACAACACCAAAACAACAACTTAGGAAAGCCAAGTTTTTCACACACTTAACTTGTCATAAATACTATAGATTACAAAAAGAAGGAAATCATAATCCAAGAAAAAACACAATAATATTTATATTAAATGTAATGTAGCACAGTGTACTAAAACATCAACCTAAGGACACCAACTGTCTCTTACTCCTTAAAGGTCATAAACACTCTCCATTGCCAAAGGGATGAAGCTGTAATCTAAAGGCGCAGCAGTAAATTTTACATCAAGCTGTTTTTGTTCAAAATGGGACTTTTATTTTGACATCTTCTTAAGAGTGACATGCCATGCTATTCAACAGCAATGCCATACATGATCTGTATGTTGAAACAATGGAAATGGGAGTACATTTACAATTTATTTATTTATTTTTATATTCGTAAAATAATGACTCATTGAACAATAATGTGCAAAACAGTGTCAGGGAAAAGAACACTCAGCCCTTGAGTAACTACAAATAAGACTGAGTACACATCCCAGTGAACATGAGGTCTTGGTAAACATGTCTTGATATTACAATACTGATGTTTAAAAAAATGGAATAACACATAGACACACCTGTCATTGCCCAACATGGTTACCTGTCATTGGTCTTCAGGGGCATTTTCATAACAATTTTAGAATCTATCACATTTTTGCAAAATCTGAGGAAGGAATTTTTTTTAACTTTAAAAAAGTGGGAGAGTAGGCAGGGACTTTAAAAATTTTGTTTCAATAATTTACCATATAAAATGAATAAAGTGACATCATATGTTAGGAGCTTATAGTCTCTGTAGTTTCACCAGCACATACACAAAAGGTGGATGTCAAGATCTACATATATGGAGATGGTATCGTTCACAGTTAATATGTTGTTCAATATTTTGAAATAAATTACTCTGGCTTTATAGAAAAAATAGTACTTCTGAGGTAAAAGTTACGTCCTTTTATAATCTACGTCCTCCACATAGGACCTCCAATAAAACTTTCCCCTAGGAGCAATTTGTTTTTACTTTGAAGAATTTGACAAATATGTTTGTTATTATGTTTCTTATCAAATATACTTATGCCACCTAAAAGCAAAGAAGACTGCACTTTGTCACCCTGACCAAAAATGAAGTGAGTTTCAATAAGGTGGATTAAGCCGACTGGACACTCACAAAGATTTAACGTTCATAGACACGTTAACAAGTCACCACTCGAAAGATGTCAAAATAAAAGTTCTATTTCGGAACCAAAATGACAGGTGTTCTTTTGATTTCCCTGCTCCATCTTACTACAGGATAAATTTTTCATTATAGCTTAAAAAAATTCTTTTATATTTACATTCATTCATTTAGCAGATGTTTTATCCAAAGTGATTTACAAGTGAGGCAAAATACAATCCAAGCATGGAGCTGTTAAGGAGCTCACTGTGGATGGGTCTGTTGCACCATAATCTAAAGCTAGAGTCTGCCTTGGGAAATCTCAAAAGTCAGTGCTGGGTAATAGCCACCTTAGAGTGTCTGGAAATCTACATCATAAAAAGTAAATGGACACAGGACAGCTTGAGCATCAGCAGAGAGTATTTATAAGTCAGTGCTATGAAATATACATCAAACAGAGACAAGTAACACAGTGGAACATAGGTCTTTTGAGCTGCCAGTCAGTAGGTAGGGGTGAAGTGTAAGGGAGTGGTTTAGTTCATAGCTGTGCAGGTAAGAGTTTTGCAGAAGAGAGTCCTATTAAAGGCTGTGAGGAAAGTCTGCAGATTCAGTGGAATTGGGTAACTCATGGGACCATTGAGGAACCACGCATGAGAAGAGCCCAGTATTTGACTTCCTGCTCCTCAGTGGTGGAATCACCAAGTGCCATTCCCTCACAGAAAATCCTGGACTTACAATTAGTGCACACACACATCAATTACACCATCTCCTCTCAGCCCTCATGAGCTTTGTTCTTTGGCTGTGGAGAGCCCTGGAAAACCAGGGATGCAAGGGAGCCGTGCATGGCAGTATGGATGTGAGTGGACAGGAGCTGTCGAAGTATTACGTAAGGGTGGAGCAATGTATGTCTCTGGTGGTGTTCGCATTGAGTGAGGAACACTGTTTGGGAAAGGGAAGGATGGAGGAAAGTACAGAGCAGGAGCGGGTAGGACAGAGAGGGAGCATCGGTTGTGGCGGAGGGAAACGGGGAGAGGACACTGTAGGAGAGGAAGGGGCGAGAGACCGTGATCTGATATGTGTAAAGGAACAGCAGGTGGGTTGTTAGTGATATGCTTATATGTCAGGATGAGGTCCAGTTTGTTGCCTTATGTGTGCATTGTGAATGTGTGGCTGAGTTTGGGGGGGGGGGGGGGGGGAGTCAGCAGGATGATGTTGGTGTTCCAGAGGATTGAGTGGATGCCATCTTCTAGAATGGATGCCAGCAGCATGTCCAGTTCTTCAGCATAGTTCCCTAAGTTACTGACCTGAAGGACAGTAGATGACAGCAATGTGCATTTTGACAGGATTAATAACGGCAATAGGATGGTATATGTGTTCTTGGTATCTCTAAAATAACAGGACAGTGTTGACAACTGAAAAGGTCATTGTAAATCAGACTCTTGAAAATGAACTACCAAACAGAAAGTGTTCTCAAACAAAGAGGGAAAAGTTTGACTTGGCATCTTATATACAGGTGAACTATACATACTACAGAATGGAAAACATTTAGTGTCAAACTTACTGCTTTGTCTTTGTGCTTCTGTGTCATTCTTTTGAAAGTAAATGGTTGTTTGTAAGGAGAAAGGTGTGAAAGAGATTTGGTGTCCTTACCCTTTGTTTTTTTGGTAGATTAGGTTTCTCCAGGCTATTCCTATATTTCTCAAACGCTAAGCTTAAATGCTCTGTCTTTAGATTACAGCGTCAGCCTTTTGGCTGTAGAGAAGATTTATGACCAGTAAAGTGTGAGTGAAATTTGGCATTCATAGGCCATTCTTTTGGTACATTAAGCCACACTTAGCCATGTCCTTACATTTAAATTATGAAAAAGCTTAATGTATAACTTCCTGTTTTATCTATAGATTACAAATTCACACTCTTGACAGAAGAGAGTGTTACTAGTGAGGTCTGAGAGATATTTGGTAGTCCTAGGTCGTTGTTTTGGCATGTTAAACCACGTTCAACTGTTTTCATCTTAAGCATTTTCGAATGTCCCCTCAGTCCTAAGTGCTACAGACATTAGCCAATAAGCAACTTGTGTAGATTAAAGATTAAAATGTTGAATGCCCCACATCTCTGCAGCTACAACGAATTGCATGGTCAGTTTCTCTGGCCCAGAGGGCTACATCGATTCATCAGATGATCCACCGCTACCAGATGGTGCTTACCTACAGTGTACATACTCAGTGACTGTATACACGGGTTATGGAGTGGAACTACAGGTACACATTAAAGTTTTCTGTCTTACATTTACAAAAGCCCTCTAAATTATATATCCCCTGCAAATTCAGTTACTTTCAGATTTTAAAATTCTTTACTAACAATGGTAACGCCCCAGTTGTTGTGAAGGGAGAGCTCTGGTAATTATGTTGTGGTTAAAATCGCTCTTGTAGCTGAGAAGAGTTGTACACTGCCTGGCCAAAAAAAAATCGCAGACACTATAATATTTCTTTGGACCACCTTTAGCTTTGATTGCGGTGCGCATTCACCATGACATTGTTTTGACGACCTCAGGCAACGTCACAACATTTATTTCCGTCCGGAGCTGCATTCATTTTTGGCTGAGATCTTGTTGACGACGGTAGAGTCGAACCACTCTGTAAAGTCTTCTCCAGCACATCCCAAAGACTTTCAGTGGGGTTAAGGTCAGGACTCTGTGGTGGCCAATTCATGTGTGAAAATGATTCCTCATGCTCCCTGAACCACTCTCTCACAGTTTGGGCTCTTGAATCTTGGTATTGTCGTCTTGGAATATACCCGTGACGCGAAGGAAGGAGAAATCCATTGGAAAGAGAAATCCATTGATGGGATAAGCTGGTCGTTCAGTACATTCAGGGGCTCAGCTGGCTTCATTTTATTGCCACTTAACGTTGCTGAGCGTAGACCTGACCAACTGAAGCAGCCCCAGATCATAACACTGCCTCCAGAGTCAACCCCAGATCATAACACTGCCTCCAGAGTCAACCCCAGATCATAACACTGCCTCCAGAGTCAACCCCAGATCATAACACTGCCTCCAGAGTCAACCCCAGATCATAACACTGCCTCCAGAGTCAACCCCAGATCATAACACTGCCTCCAGAGTCAACCCCAGATCATAACACTGCCTCCAGAGTCAACCCCAGATCATAACACTGCTTCCAGAGTCAACCCCAGATCATAACACTGCCTCCAGAGTCAACCCCAGATCATAACACTGCTTCCAGAGTCAACCCCAGATCATAACACTGCTTCCAGAGTCAACCCCAGATCATAACACTGCTTCCAGAGTCAACCCCAGATCATAACACTGCTTCCAGAGTCAACCCCAGCTCATAACACTGCTTCCAGAGTCAACCCCAGATCATAACACTGCTTCCAGAGTCAACCCCAGATCATAACACTGCTTCCAGAGTCAATCCCAGATCATAACACTGCTTCCAGGGTCAACCCCAGATCATAACACTGCTTCCAGAGTCAACCCCAGATCATAACACTGCCTCCAGAGTCAACCCCAGATCATAACACTGCTTCCAGAGTCAACCCCAGATCATAACACTGCTTCCAGAGTCAACCCCAGATCATAACACTGCTTCCAGAGTCAACCCCAGATCATAATACTGCCTCCAGAGTCAACCCCAGATCATATCACTGCCTCCAGAGTCAACCCCAGATCATAACACTGCTTCCAGGGTCAACCCCAGATCATAACACTGCTTCCAGAGTCAACCCCAGATCATAACACTGCCTCCAGAGTCAACCCCAGATCATAACACTGCTTCCAGAGTCAACCCCAGATCATAACACTGCTTCCAGAGTCAACCCCAGATCATAACACTGCTTCCAGAGTCAACCCCAGATCATAACACTGCTTCCAGGGTCAACCCCAGATCATAACACTGCTTCCAGAGTCAACCCCAGATCATAATACTGCCTCCAGAGTCAACCCCAGCTCATAACACTGCTTCCAGAGTCAACCCCAGATCATAACACTGCTTCCAGAGTCAACCCCAGATCATAACACTGCTTCCAGAGTCAACCCCAGATCATAATACTGCCTCCAGAGTCAACCCCAGATCATATCACTGCCTCCAGAGTCAACCCCAGATCATAACACTGCTTCCAGGGTCAACCCCAGATCATAACACTGCTTCCAGAGTCAACCCCAGATCATAACACTGCCTCCAGAATCAACCCCAGATCATAACACTGCTTCCAGAGTCATCCCCAGATCATAACACTGCCTCCAGAGTCAACCCCAGATCATAACACTGCTTCCAGAGTCAACCCCAGATCATAACACTGCTTCCAGAGTCAACCCCAGATCATAACACTGCCTCCAGAATCAACCCCAGATCATAACACTGCTTCCAGAGTCAACCCCAGATCATAACACTGCTTCCAGAGGCTCCAAATCCAAATGGCGACTTTTTTTGGCCATGCAGTGTACTAGCCTATTCTCAGTTTTCCAGTATAGTGATTTTTCTCCTCCAAAAAACGAGTTTCCTGAAGATCATACTTCCACTATACATTTTTGTTTGATGTGATTTTTTATGATAGGTTGAGTGTCTGGTTAATCTGGAACGTGTGAGTTATGCCTGTTCTAACACTCTCAGTTATACTGTATCACTGCTATGACACTTACACGTCCTTTTTCAAATCCTTCTTTACTTATATTTATCAAGGCTAGGAGCGTGTGGGAGCTCTTAGCCATACGGAAAGATATGTTTTACAACACATCATATTAATGACAGCGAGAGTGGATGCTCTGCCTAGAAATTCAAACTCCCATGTAGGGCATCCACTTTGATTAAGAGCTTTGAAAATTAAGATACGTTTTGTGTAACATCATCTGGTAATTTGACCTGAGTTTAAGGTTGTTCTGATTCCTAGGCTGAGACAAATTCGATTTGAGAATCATGGATCACCGCTGGCAGCACCGTTTGACAGCTGGGTTTATGCTGATCTCTAGTGCTCCCTGTTGGTACAATACTGCTCTCATTACCGGCACTTGAACCACCAGAAAAGCACTCCCCTAGCGCAGGTCCCACACAGACAGATGTTAATTAACAGAAGCCCAGCAATGCTGCTGTGTCTCCATGGCAATGCCCACCTGCAGCCTGCCAGCTAACAGTAATCCAGTGTCTACAATGTTGTTTCTCCACGTATTCCTCACATCCACCATGTAATCCCCAATTACCGCTGTAATCCCCAGCCAAGGTCCTGCTAGGAGGGAAACCGTGTGTGTGTGTGTGTGTGTGTGTGTGTAATGGTCTTGTACCAATAATGTTAATGCCATTTAGGTAGGTCTTGGTGAAGCATCTCAGCTTTTCCCTGATAAGTAGTAAGGAAATACTGCCTTACGCTGAAATAAAAAGAAATGGTGGGAGGGGCTTAACAGGGAGAAGCCACGCCCCTCTGGCTGGTCCTGGTAGTTGGACTAATTGATAGAATATTGCATAAAAGCAACAGAAGACAAAAGATCTGTGAACATTAGTGCTGTGTTAGTGCTGGAGAACAGTCTTTGATGCCACTTTGCTCACCATAGGTCAAAAGTGTGAACCTATCTGAGGGCGAACAGCTATCAATACGAGGGATTGATGAGGGTGGAGCCTTGCTTGTGCTGGCCAATCATACACTTCTGGTGGAGGGTCAGGTGATCCGCAGTCCAACTAACACCATATCTGTTTTCTATCGCTCATCTCCGGAGGGTGGGGTGGGCACATTCCAGCTGCACTACCAGAGTGAGTTTACCCGACCCACACCTGACTCAGACCTGAGTCACACCTGACCCACACCTGACTCAGACCTGAGTCACACCTGACCCGCATACACTACAGCCTGTTCACTATGTATTAATGATTTCATATGTTTATGTGACTTAGGCAGTACAAAGCAGTGTATAACTTGCTTTGAGTCCATTCGCTCACAGTTAGGTTATTCTGTGTGTGTGTGGGGGGGGGGGGTATTCTTTATTAAGTCAGACACAATGTTATTTCAAACCTTGCTTAAAAACGAGCTGGCAAAAAAAAAATCTGCATATTTGAGATGTTACGAGTGAAAGTCCTTGAGGCATTCATCTCTTTGGCCCAGTCCTTTTCTGTCTGACCTGTTTTGTCCTGCGGCAGTCTCCCAAACACAACGCTTATATCCTCTCTAGTATTTCGTCTGAGCTGCGCGCTGCCTCGTCGCCCTCATTTTGGGGAGGTGTCTGTACTGGACCTGCACCCCGGTGGCACAGCCCACTTCCACTGCCACATGGGTTACCACCTGCAGGGGGCGTCCTTCGTCACCTGCCTCAACGCCTCTCTGCCTGTGTGGAGTGACAGAGAGCCCAGCTGCCGAGGTGAGAGGCTGGAGGCTGGTAGTAAACTGGAGGACATCGGTCAGGGAGGAAGTCAGAGCTTGAGAAAAAAGAGCTTGAGATCCTGAGAAAATTACCCAAACATGGATGCAGAATTTCTACAACAAACTGAAAAATGATCAAAATTACATTCAAAGTGTGTCTTTCAGTGAGTATTATGATACTTTTTTGATTATGTGTCAGAGTCTGTATTTGCTCTTTGGTTATTTATGGCTGTTTAGCTCTCTGTGGAGGATCAGTGAAGAATGCCACGGTGGGCAGGATTCTGTCTCCCTCGCCTCATCCTGGCCTTAACGTTACCCAAGATCGCAGCTGCTCATGGTCTCTGGAGGCTCCTGCTGGTCAGAGGCTGCATCTCCATCTGGAGAGAATGACTTTGGGACTCTCAGACAGGTCTGTGTGAGTGACCTGCGGAGAGGTCTCAGTGCTCATACTGGGTGTCTTTAAAGGGGTATAACAGATTTTCCCCCTCCTTTTGCCCAGGCTGGTTTTATGGAGCGGTCTGGATGCAGGTTCTGTTGTCCTGTTTGACTCCGGTCGTGGGGGTCCAATCCCATTTGAGGGTGTGATTAGTGAGGGCCCAGCAGTAAGGGTCCAGTTTATTACGGATCTTCCCACCAGTCAGAACACTGGATTCAGTATCCGCTATGAAGGTAACAGTCCTCGCATACTACTCAAAAAATGTTATAATCGATTACCATTCAGAAAATATTACTCTCAGCAGCTAATGCACTCTCGTGAGCCTCTCCATACCTTTCTGTTCATGCACAGCTTTCGAGAAGGGTCATTGCTATGAGCCATACATTCAGAATGGGAACTTCAGCACCACGGATCAGACCTACAGTGTGGGGACGGTGGTGCAGTTCAGCTGTGAGCCAGGCCATTCTCTGGAGCAGGGCCCACCTGTGATAGAATGTATCAACACACGAGACCCCTACTGGAATGACACAGAACCACTGTGTAAAGGTACTCTTAATTCCACACAGATAACACACAGATTATGTAAAATTCATGCTTGATTTTGCCTTCACAACCAGAAATGAATATTTTGGCCTGCAGCAGGTCCAAACTAGGTCTGTTTGATGATAATGTTCTTTTCCTTGAAAGATTCACTGGGTCACTGATAAACATAGTCGTAAATGGTGACCCATAATATAACAATGATCTATAATATTAACAGTGGTCTGTAATATTTACAGTAACCTGTAGCACTGAACTCAATTGCCAGAAAGCTATAATGTTTTCCATTAGTGCACAGAACATTTTCTCAGGATTTCAGATTGGGTGGGCAGGTTCTGATGAAGTTTAGCTGGATTTCTTTATGTTTATCCTTCAGCAGTTGAGCTTTCCTGTGTTTTCCAGCATTTTCTCAGTTCAGTGTCCAGCAGATGGTGTAGGATGAAGCCATTACCCCAGCCCTCTCCAAGTCACCATTAGACTTTATTTGTAGGATTATTAATAGGATTATTTATAGGATTATTTATAGGATTGTTTATAGGATTATTTATAGGATTGTTTATAGGATTATTAATAGGATTATTTATAGGATTATTTATAGGATTGTTTATAGGATTATTAATAGGATTTACTGTTGGGTCTTTGTTGACTGCTCAGACCTGTCACTGTGAACCATCAAAAACATGTTTGTTCAGTTTCACTCACCAGCTCCTTTCAGATGGAGCGTTTGTGAAGTCTCTTATTTCTGATGTCTGCTGACAGCACTTTGCCATGTTGACAGACATGCTGACATACATGATTGTCTGTCTGTTTTTTTATATTTTGAACTCACAGAATTTAAAAATCAGTTTTACCTACAACATATATAATTATGACTTCCACTATACATATAGTAAACGTCAATTTTTTTTCCATGGGGACTATCATCACCTCCTAGCACTCAGTGTTTGGCATTTGCTTGTTCTCAGCACTCTGTGGAGGGAATCTGTCTGGGCCGAGTGGAGTGATTTTGTCTCCAAACTGGCCGGAGTGGTACGGTGAGGGTGAGGATTGCAGCTGGAGGATCCACGTTGGTGAGGAGAAGCGCATCCTGCTGGATGTGCAGCTGTGAGTTCCCTCTCTCTGAATCTCTGAATCCGTTCAATTCTCTGCTCTCTGACATGATGCAGGCAATAAACACACAGTGCTGCTCAAAACAGTGACTTCTTTATCCTGCATTTTGAGGCATCACTCTTTCATTTCTCTTTCTTGCTCTCTCTCTCTGTCCTCTCTCTCTCTGTCTGTCTCCCTCTCTTGCCCTTGCCCTGTCTACCTAAAACTCACTCTCTCTCCTTCTTTCTCTCCCACTCACTCTCTCAATAACCCACTCTCCACAGACTGAACCTTAGTAACAGTGATATGGTGACTATTCTGGATGGTGATGAAGTTACTACGCGTATTCTTGGCCAGTACTTGGGAGGCACCAGCCCATTTAAACTCTACTCCTCCAGCCCTGACCTGACTATCACATTCCACTCTGACCCAGCTGGACTGGTCTTTGGCAAGGGAGAGGGCTTCATTATCAACTACATGGGTGAGGAAACAGACAGGGAGCGGGGACACAGGCAAACCAACTAATATGAAAACGATCCAGGGAACAGGGGCACAGACAGACCCACAGATATGAAAGAGAGAGAACCATGCAGCAAAAATCTGTCCTTACAAAACACGTCTTAACAAAACATGACCTGTATAATAGTTATCATTATTAGTAGTAGCACTAATGGTGTTGACTTGTTAATACTACTATAACTACTACTACAAATAATAATAATGATAATCATAATAATAATAATAATAATAATAATAATAATAATATAACATGTTGTTCTTTTTACTCCTCTGTGTCTCCTCTTCCTCCACAGTGTTGCCTTTCTCTGCATCAGATGTCTTACACTTCTGACTTTCACAGCCTCTTTGTCCTCATTCACTCACTTTTTATCTGCCTCACTCCAACCACCAGAGACTCTCTCTCTCTCTCTCTCTCTCTCTCTCTCTCTCTCGCTCTCTCTCCTCTCTCTCTCTCTCTCTCTCTCTCCTCTCTCTCTCTCTTTCTCTTTCTCTGTCTCTCCTCTCTATCTCTCTCTCTCTTTCTCTGTCTCTGTCTCTGTCTCTCCTCTCTATCTCTCTCTCTCTTTCTCTGTCTCTCTCTCCTCTCTCTCTCTATCTCTCTCTCTCTCTTTCTCTGTCTCTCTCTCTCTCTCTCTCTTTCTCTGTCTCTCCTCTCTCTCTCTCTCTCTCTCTGTCTGTCTCACTCTCTGTTTCACTCTCCTCTCTCTCGCTCTCTCTCTCTTTCTCTGTCTCTCCTCTCTCTCTCTCTCTCTCTCTGTCTGTCTCACTCTCCTCTCTCTCTCTCTCTCTTTCTCTGTCTCTCTCCTCTCTCTCTCTTTCTCTGTCTCTCCTCTCTCTCTCTTTCTCTGTCTCTCTCCCCTCTCTCTCTCTCTCTCTCTCTCTCTCTTTCTCTGTCTCTCTCCTCTCTCTGTCTTTCTCTGTCTCCCCTCTCTCTCTCTCTCTCTCTCTCTCTCTCTGTCTGTCTCACTCTCTGTCTCACTCTCCTCTCTCTCGCTCTCTCTCTTTCTCTGTCTCTCTCCTCTCTCTCTCTTTCTCTGTCTCTCCTCTCTCTCTCTCTCTCTCTGTCTGTCTCACTCTCTGTCTCACTCTCCTCTCTCTCGCTCTCTCTCTCTCTCTTTCTCTGTCTCTCTCCTCTCTCTCTCTCTTTCTCTGTCTCTCTCCTCTCTCTCTCTCTTTCTCTGTCTCTCCTCTCTCTCTCTCTCTGTCTGTCTCACTCTCCTCTCTCTCGCTCCCTCTCTCTCTCCCTCTCTCTCTCTCTCTGTCTGTCTCACTCTCTGTCTCACTCTCCTCTCTCTCGCTCCCTCTCTCCCTCTCTCTCTCTGTCTGTCTCACTCTCTGTCCCACTCTCCTCTCTCTTTCTCTCTCTCTCTCTGTCTGTCTTATCGTCTCTCTGTCTCTCCGTCTCTCTTGTTTTTCGTTTACACATTAGAAAAGAGCAAAGGGCTTATAATTTATAATAATCGTATAATTTTACACTTTAGGAACTCACAGTATGGCCAGCAGTGCAGATTAAACTGTGTGTTAAGAGTGTTAAGAGCTTGACTTTCTGTCTGGGCTCCTTGTGTCAGAGGTTTCCCGTAACGACTCATGCCCAGACCTGCCCGAGATCCAGAATGGCTGGAAGAGCCCATCGCACACCGCCCTGGTCCGGGGGACTCACATCACCTACCAGTGTGACCCAGGATACGACCTGGTGGGAAGAGAGACTCTGACCTGTCAGCTGGATCTAAACTGGAGCACACAGCCGCCCTTCTGTGAGAAAAGTCAGTCCCATCAGAAGAGCTCAGGGGTGTGTGTGTGAGTGTGGTAGGAGTTGTTTAGGTTGTGTGTGTGTGTGTGTGTGTGTGTGTGTGTGTGTGAGTGTGGTGGGGATTCAGTTTTGATTCTGTGTGTGTGTGTGTGTTTTTGTGTGTGTGTGTGGTAGGAGTTGTTTAGGTTGTGTGTGTGTGTGTGTGTGTGTGTGTGTGAGTGTGGTGGGGATTCAGTTTTGATTCTGTGTGTGTGTGTGTTTTTTTTGTGTGTGTGTGTGGTAGGAGTTGTTTAGGTTGTGTGTGTGTGTGTGTGTGTGTGTGTGTGAGTGTGGTGGGGATTCAGTTTTGATTCTGTGTGTGTGTGTGTTTTTTTGTGTGTGTGTGTGGTAGGAGTTGTTTAGGTTGTGTGTGTGTGTGTGTGAGTGTGGTGGGGATTCAGTTTTGATTCTGTGTGTGTGTGTGTGTGTGTGTGTGTTTTTGTGTGTGTATGTGGTAGGAGTTGTTTAGGTTGTGTGTGTGTGTGTGTGTGTGTGTGTGTGTCTGTGTGTGTGAGTGTGTGTGGGTGGGGGGGGGGGGGGAGAGTAATTTTGGTTCTTTGTGTGTGTATGTGTGTGTTTGGCAGGAAAGTCCTTGCGGGTGTGTGTGTGTGTGTTTGTAAGGTAGGGGTCATTTTGGTTGTGTGTGTGTGTGTGTGTGTGTGTGTTTGGCAGGAGAGTCCTTGCGGGGGTGTGTGTGTGTGCGTGTGTGAGGAAGGAGTCATTTTGGTTGTGTGTGTGTGTGTGTGTGTGTGTGTGTGTGTTAGGAGTCATTTTGGTTGTGTGTGTGTATGTGTGTGTGCGCGCGCGTGTGTGTGTGTGTTAGGAGTCATTTTGGTTGTGTGTGTGTATGTGTGTGCGCGCGCACGTGTGTGTGTTAGGAGTCATTTTGGTTTTGTGTGTGTGTGTGTGTGTGTGGTAGGAGTCATTTTGGTTTTGTGTGTGTGTGTGTGTGATAGGAGTCATTTTGGTTGTGTGTGTGTGTGTGTGTGGTAGGAGTCATTTTGGTTGTGTGTGTGCGTGTGGTAGGAGTCATTTTGGTTGTGTGTGTGTGTGTGTGTGTGGTAGGAGTCATTTTGGTTGTGTGTGTGTGTGTGTGTGTGGTAGGAGTCATTTTGGTTGTGTGTGTGTGAGTGTGTGTGGTAGGAGTCATTTTGGTTGTGTGTGTGTGTGTGTGTGTGGTAGGAGTCATTTTGGTTGTGTGTGTGTGGTAGGAGTCATTTTGGTTGTGTATGTGTGTGTGTGTGGTCGGAGTCATTTTGGTTGTGTGTGTGTGTGTGGTAGGAGTCATTTTGGTTGTGTGTGTGTGTGTGTGTGGTAGGAGTCATTTTGGTTGTGTATGTGTGTGTGTGTGGTCGGAGTCATTTTGGTTGTGTGTGTGTGAGTGTGTGTGGTAGGAGTCATTTTGGTTGTGTGTGTGTGTGTGTGTGGTCGGAGTCATTTTGGTTGTGTGTGTGTGTGTGTGGTAGGAGTCATTTTGGTTGTGTGTGTGTGTGGTAGGAGTCATTTTGGTTGTGTGTGTGTGTGTGTGGTAGGAGTCATTTTGGTTGTGTGTGTGTGTGTGTGTGTGGTAGGAGTCATTTTGGTTGTGTGTGTGTGAGTGTGTGTGGTAGGAGTCATTTTGGTTGTGTGTGTGTGCATGTATGTGTGTGTGTTTGTGTGTGTGTGCGTGTGCGCGTGTGCGCGTGTGTGTGGTAGGAGTCATTTTGGTTGTGTGTATGTGTGTGTGTGTGTCTTTGTATTAGGGCATTGCTTTAGTTGCATATTTGTGGTAGAGATGAAGTTTGGTTTTGTGTTTGCTGTGTTTCTCTCTTCTCTCGCAGTAATGTACTGTTCAGACCCAGGACATGTGGAGCACTCCACCCGCACTCTGTCTGACCCCAAACTCCTGGTGGGGACCACAATCCAGTATACCTGCAGTCCAGGCTTCATCCTGCAGGGCGGCGCCACTCTGACATGCTATGGTCGAGAGCCAGGAACCCCAGTGTGGACGTCACGCCTGCCACACTGCGTCTGTGGGTGACCTCCTATTCAGTGTGTCTAACTCTGATTCCATCAGCTCTTCAGCTACGTTCCTCAGAAAGGCAATGGCCATAGGAATCTTTGATACTCTCTTTTGATTCTATTTTTTCCTCTGATAGACACGGAATAGTCTTTTTCCTTTCACTTCAGCAAGTCCAAGTATCTAACAGTCGGCATTTCAGCTTTGGTTTTGTAAGATGGCAGCAGTCACTGAACTGACTAACCAACCTGCAGCGACATGTTCTAAATTTAAAAACGATAAACATGAAAAAACTTAAAGAAAAAATTAAAAAAAAAAAAAGATTTAATCAAGACGACAGGAAAACGGCAAAGAATCAGAGTTCAAACTGAAGCACTGTACATTACCAACCTTTAAAGAATCAGAGTTCAAACTGAAGCGCTGTTCATTACCAACCTTTAAAGAATCAGAGTTCAAACTGAAGCGCTGTACATTACCAACCTTTAAAGAATCAGAGTTCAAACTGAAGCGCTGTACATTACCAACCTTTAAAGAATCAGAGTTCAAACTGAAGCGCTGTACATTACCAACCTTTAAAGAATCAGAGTTCAAACTGAAGCGCTGTACATTACCAACCTTTAAAGAATCAGAGTTCAAACTGAAGCGCTGTAGTGGTCAGAGTTTATAAACACACTGTGGTAAAGACCTACAGTATTTATGAAATGTCACAGTAATCATAGTATTCACATTATGCTTCTCCTCTCATCCCCCTTCTCTCTCTCTCCTTCTCTCTCTCTCCTTCTCTCTGTCTCTTTCTCTCTCTCTCTCTTTCTCTCTCTCTCCTTCTCTCTTTCTCTGCAACAGCGGAAGAGTCTGTCTCCTGTGAGAATCCTGGTCTCTCAGATAATGGTTACCAAATCCTGTCAAAGAGGCTTTATCTGCCTGGAGAATCTCTCACCTTCGCATGTTACCAAGGCTATGAGCTCATAGGAGAGGCTGCCATCAAGTGTATCATGGGAAACCCTTCTTATTGGAGTGGGCCATTACCTCTCTGCAAAGGTGTGGCCAGAATTTACTCTAAAACATATTTTGGAGGACTTCAGAATCTTTTATCAGCACTGATCCTGAGAAATTCAAAACAACTAATGAATGGTTTCTTACAGCTAACCATGACTGCTTCGGCAACCATGCCTTGGCAGGTAAGTCTGTCTTTGGGTTCAGGCTGCCCGGTTGTTTGGTTGGTTGATTGGTTGTTGATTGGTTGGTTGATTGCTGGTTAGTTGATATGGAAGTAATATACACGATCACATTCATAAAGAACATTCACCTAGAGCACTCACGTGGTGCAGTGAAAAGATATTAGCTCGCTGCCGCGGAGTCCTGGGTTTGAGTCCAGGTCTCTCTGGTGCTTCTGGGTTGACCGGGCACATACATAAAGGAAACTGGTGGTGTTTGTGGGTGGGATTGGATATGGCACCAGATTAGCGCTGGATGGACCTGGGTAGTGTGAACCGCTGTAGATGTCACAGTTTCCTGTAGAAGTCCTGTGTGATCTGATGAAAAGAGTCTTCCCTGGCCCACATGGGTGTTGTGATGATGGAGAATGAGGTGAATGCTAATGTCCATCCAGACTGGGTGAAAAAGGAGAAAATGCAGAAGAAGAACATACATACGTGAACACAGATCCCACAGGTCTAAGGCTCTATTCTGTATTCTATACATATATGAACACAGCCCACAGGTCTAAGGCTCTATTCTGTATTCTATACATATATGAACACAGCCCACAGGTCTAAGGCTCTATTCTGTATTCTATACATATATGAACACAGCCCACAGGTCTAAGGCTCTAGTCTGTATTCTATACATATATGAACACAGCCCACAGGTCTAAGGCTCTAGTCTGTATTCTATACATATATGAACACAGCCCACAGGTCTAAGGCTCTAGTCTGTATTCTATACATATATGAACACAGCCCACAGGTCTAAGGCTCTATAGAGAGGGCAAGTGGTTTCACTGTGTAGTACAGTGGTGGTGAAATGCTTTAAGAAAACAAATTTTCCAGTCTCACGGTCATGTTCATATTTTTGATATTTTAACATATATTTCCCTTTCTCCACTCTCTCCTTTTTTCTCTCTTCTTTACCCTGTGCTGCTAGTTGCAGAGGCAGCGGGAGATTCATCTCTGGATGGTGGTAGTATGGCCATCACCATATTTATCTTAGTTCTTCTTCTTTCAGTCCTGCTGGGAGGAGCCTATATCTACATGACCAGGTCAGTACCTCTTCTTTGGGCACATTACCACAGCTGTGGACTGTGATTGGTGAATCATAGACAACATGACCATAGCCGTGGATTGTGATTGGTGAATTATAGTCTCCAGTATTCTTATCTCAGGTGCCGTTATCACTCCAACTTGCGCCTGCCTTTGATGTACCCTCACCCCTACAGCCAAATCACCGTGGAGACAGAGTTTGACAATCCTTTGTATGAGACAGGAGGGGTAAGATTATAAAGTAATCCTAAAATTATTAAGACCAGCATGTACTGTAATTATTAGTAGGAGTAGTATTGTTAGTATTATATTATATTTTATATATATATATATATATATATATATATATATATATATATATATATATATATATATATATGCTGCTGTTGTTTTTTATATGCTTTATTAATTTAATAAACCTGAAACCTAATTTTATTGTAAGTTAGTCTGTTTAAGGAGGTATATTTAAGAGTGAGGTAATATCAGTTTAAATTTTATTTTTGATTTCTCAGGACACAAGAGAATATGAGGTATCAATATGAGAAGCCAGTGACGTGTGACCCTCAGAGGAGCAGTCTGATAACTGCTGCCGTTACTCCCTCTTCACCTCCCCAAACTCACTCATATGTGTGTAGGCTGCTCAGAGCAGCGTAGTCAAGGTCCAGAGGACCCAGTCTCCTGAGCAACGGGGTCGGGGGTGTGAAGACTGCAGCGTGGGTGGAGGGGGAGGAGATTATGGGTCTAAATTAAATATGATTTAAACATAAATGCACTTAAAGCAGCAGGATCTCATGTATCACTGTGTGTGTGTGTGTGAGTGTGTGTGTGTGTGTGAGATGACAGAGAGAGAAAAAGAGAGAGAGAGAGAGAGTTTTAAATGATTATCCTCAGTTTTAATGAACTGAAATTGTCTCTTTGAACCATCCCTACTCCCTGCCTGCTGCCACTTCTAAGGCTTTGTACTCTAAATGATTTGTAGTACAGGTTTTACCGTAGGCTTTGTACTCTAAATGATTTGTAGTACAGGTTTTACCGTAGGCTTTGTACTCTAAATGATTTGTAGTACAGGTTTTACCATAGGCTTTGTACTCTAAATGATTTGTAGTACAGGTTTTACAGTAGGATTTTCCCTGTGCATCATAAAACAGTGCAGATCAGATTATGTATGTAATTTGATGTATATGTGATGTTTTCTGCAGATTAATGTACTTACTGTAATTTAATTTTTGAAATTAAAAGAAATATGTAATTCATTTCCCTAAAGAAATGCTGAAAAAATATGAAAATAAAATGACAGTGAAATCTTTGAAATGGTTTTGTGTGGATGAATGGTTCAGGCTGTCTGTGAATGATAGGGTCGAACTGGATGGATCTGACTGGGCGGAGCTGACTGGGCAGAGCTGACAGGTGTTCTCTGTGGTCTTCCATTGAGACAGCATGTCAGCAGGGTTCAGTCACAAACACAAACACAGCCATAAAACAGATGCACAGATAAAGACATAAACCAATTTGTCCTTAAACACTTTAATAAGTTGATCAGGAGTGAAGAACAGATTGTCATGAAATCCCTCCACAGGTGCTTTCATGCCATCCATACCACAACTTTGAGATTCCCTGCTCGCGAGCCACAGGTATATATCGCTAACGGTATATATCACTAACGGTATATATCATGGTATATTAGTTTCTCTTAAAATTTCAGTATAAATCCTTCTGTAAAAGGTAAAGCACTGGTGTGGCAACTGCATGGCAGTTATTACCGTCCTCTTAACTGTATTACTGTACTACATATTTCACATAGTACAGAGGTATTTTAAGAACAAGTACATAGTGATGACATTTGTTATGTTAGTCCACTGCTGACTTTTTCCCCGTGGCCTAAGGACAGCCTTTAGAAAATGCCTCAATTAGTCGAAAGATTAATTGATAGAAAAATAGTTGTTAGTGGCAGCCCTAGCAACAATCATGTACTGATATTGAAGAAAAACATTTCTTATGATGAACTGAAGTATTTTAGAAATCACTCACTCTCGTTCACTATCTAAGGCGCTTATCCTGATTAGGGTCGCGGGGGTGCTGGAGCCTATCCCAGCGCTCATAGGGCAAAAGGTGGGAAACACCCTGGACAGGTCGCCAGTCCATCGCAGGGCAGACACGCAGACAAGCACACTCACACACAGTCATACCTAGGGGTAGTTTAGTGTCTCTAATTTGCCTAACCTGCATGTCTTTGACATATAGAAAACAGTGATAAATTCTCACACACACATTCACTTACAAAGACGTTTCCTCCCACAGTCCAGACATCTACTTGCTTGTCTAGTCGTAGATCACCTGATTGTCCTCAAGGTCCTGTCTCAAACACAATGAGAATAAATGGAATGAAATCAATGACTAGAATGTCAGTGGTTAGGTTTAGGGTTAGGGTTAGGGTTAACATTCCTCCCTCTCCTATGCAAACACGTTGCTTTTTTTTGTTTTTGGCATCATAGTCTGAGAAAGATCAGTAGCATCTCATGCATGACACATGAAAGAAAAATAGATCCAAATTCATGTGGAAGTATTACAGTATGTGTATGTGTGAACACATTGAAAAACTGTGCCTAGAAAACACACTGGGGACATGGTCAGTCTGAAAGAGTGGAAACTTCTTAAGACAAAGTTCACGCTCTGTCAGAAACTATTCACAGTGACTAGAGAAACTTTTTTATAAGCCGTCTTTCAGTGGAGTCTCAGTGCCTTAAAATGCGTGTTGCAAAATGAAAGTGAAAGCACCTTGACTTCCTCTTTGCAAGTTGTGGTCTCTCTCCGTCTTCCTGGTCAGAGGTCTCAGAGTGTGTGTGAATTTAGAGCCCTGTAACACAGGTCTGCAGGTACGGCCAGTCTGTTTCTTTATTTCACATGTTCATGTTGGTAAATTATGTTGTGTATCTGCAGGTGTTCTGTGTTTGCTGATTTGCTTTTCTATGTTTTTTTTTTGTCTTAAACTTCTCTTCCTGTTTTCTCTCTATTTCCTGTATCTGTCTAATGCTGTAACATTTACTGTGAATGAGAGAACGATGAAAAGAAAAAAAGAACAACATGACATGTTGTCTTTCATATTTTGAATTCACAAAAAAAACAGGTTTTGTGAAGAAGCAAACTTGAGAGGTCATGTTTCTGGGGAGACAATGAGAGCAGGTATTTGTATGAGTCAAATGTGACTTCTGCTGTGCCTTCCTGTGTAACTAAGAGACATTTTTGACAAGTTTGTTCAGTATTTGAACATCGTTAGAAATTATTTATCTTTTGGTCTGTTTTTCATTCACGCCTTTATTTATTTGTTTATTCATTTATTTGCATGCAGTCCTTCCCTTCCTCTGTTCAGTGTCTGCACTATATTAATGGTAACAGTGTGGAATGTGTTTTAATGTTGTAGAATTTGTCTGCAGTATATTAATGGTAACAGTGTGGAATGTGCTTTAATGTTGTAGAATCTGTCTGCAGTATATTAATGGTAACAGTGTGGAATGTGCTTTAATGTTGTAGAATTTGTCTGCAGTGTATTAATGGTAACAGTGTGGAATGTGCTTTAATGTTGTAGAGTCTGTCTGCAGTATATTAATGGTAACAGTGTGGAATGTGCTTTAATGTTGTAGAATCTGTCTGCAGTATATTAATGGTAACAGTGTGGAATGTGCTTTAATGTTGTAGAATTTGTCTGCAGTATATTAATGGTAACAGTGTGGAATGTGCTTTAATGTTGTAGAGTCTGTCTGCAGTATATTAATGGTAACAGTGTGGAATGTGCTTTAATGTTGTAGAGTCTGTCTGCAGTATATTAATGGTAACAGTGTGGAATGTGCTTTAATGTTGTAGAATTTGTCTGCAGTATATTAATGGTAACAGTGTGGAATGTGCTTTAATGTTGTAGAATCTGTCTGCAGTATATTAATGGTAACAGTGTGGAATGTGCTTTAATGTTGTAGAGTCTGTCTGCAGTGTATTAATGGTAACAGTGTGGAATGTGCTTTAATGTTGTAGAGTCTGTCTGCAGTGTATTAATGGTAACAGTGTGGAATGTGCTTTAATGTTGTAGAGTCTGTCTGCAGTATATTAATGGTAACAGTGTGGAATGTGCTTTAATGTTGTAGAATCTGTCTGCAGTATATTAATGGTAACAGTGTGGAATGTGTTTTAATGTTGTAGAATTTGTCTGCAGTGTATTAATGGTAACAGTGTGGAATGTGCTTTAATGTTGTAGAATCTGGGACCTGTAGCTGCTGTAGCTCAAACACAGTGCATGCACTAACACTAATCTTTCTTGATATTCACTTAGATGCAACTGAGCTGAAATATGAACGACGTTCTACTGTTTGCATGTACATATATTGTAATGTGCTCCATTTACAGACAGGTCTGTCCCATGTCAGCACTCCTAATCAGTTTTAGAGAGTTTATGAAGGAAATGAATTGTGTGTGTCTCTTTAACTGAAACAGGATGAGGGGGGACGCAGTGCCGTAGTCATGCGATTGTCAGCCCGGCGGGGAGCCCTTGCTCTGCTGTGCCTGATTGGGGTCTACAATTTGGTCAGGCTCCTGGAGCAGCTACTGGCTTGCCAGGGGAAAGGGGCAAGACACCGGAGTGTCTCTGTGCTTGTGCAGCACAGGAATGGGACGGAGTACCGTTATACCCAGGAGACTCCGCTGGTGTTTGTAGGTGGGGTGCCCCGTTCAGGAACCACTTTAATGCGGGCCATGCTGGACGCTCACCCAGCCATCCGCTGTGGGGAGGAGACCAGGGTAATCCCCAGGCTCCTGGCTCTGCGGCAGGGCCTGGCGCGTGACAGTGAGGGGCGGCAGCAGCTGGAGGAGGAAGGAGTCAGTCAGGAGATTCTGGACTCTGCCTTCACTGCTTTCCTGCTGGAAGTCATCTCCCGCCACGGAGAGCCTGCCTCACTGCTGTGTAACAAAGATCCCTTTACACTGAAGAGCGCCATCTATCTGTCCCAGATCTTCCCCAAGTACGCGTTTACATAGCTCCTTTTAAAGTTGCTTGTGTAATCAAACAGAAGGAAAACATTTTCTAAAGGCAACAGGGCTCACAATTACTGCCCTATTAAATTCCTGCCCTATTAAATCACCGCCCTGTTAACTAAAGCTGGGCGGGCCTTTTCACTCTCTTATTTCTTCTTATTACTGGGCACTATTGTCATGCCAGACTTTTCCTTTTATACATTTTTTAAATGATTTAACTGATTAACAAGTTAACAAGTCTTTTTTCATAGTCATAGTTCTTTTCTCATTTTCATTTTAAGACATTCCAGTTTGTACTTTCCTATGTCTGGTCAGACTTAGGGTTAGGGTTAGGGGTTTTTTTTTTCATTGTGTCCTGTGTCATCTTTCCTTCTCTCCACTCACCTCCATTAATGTCCTTTCCTTCAGATCATTACCATCAGAAAAACTGCTGCTATTGTCATAAATCTTTTTCTGTCGTCATCCTTTCTCATATTTATTGTTTCTTTCTGACCTCACTCCCCGAACATGTCTTTCCAGGTCACAGTTTTTACTGATGGTTAGAGATGGTCGAGCATCTGTACACTCTATGATCTCTAGGCGAGTGACAATCGCAGGCTTTGATCTGACCAGTTACAGGGACTGTCTCACCAAGTGGAGTCGGGCCATAGAGTCAATGGTATTTCAGTGTACCGTGGTGGGATCGAAACGCTGTCTAATGGTGCACTATGAAGATCTGGTGCTGCAACCGCGTACTACGATGCAGAATGTACTACGTTTCCTGGGTGTGTCATGGCATGAAGGGGTGCTACACCATGAAGAGGCCATAGGACAGCCAGGAGGCGTGTCCCTGTCTCGGTGAGGCTTCTGACGCACAGAAACAACGGCTTCTTTATGCAGAAACAACGTCTGGATATCATGTACCTTACCACTCCCATGTTTTAATGAAAGGGCTTTAAATTTCCCCCCTGTATCCTATTTACACTACAGCTGTCACACAGGAACCACACACACTACGGTTCCTACAAGTGAGCATGTCGAGAAAGACTATTCCCTGTGCACTGTACAGTCTGCCATGATTACCAGCTCATTTCCCATCTCTGTCTTAACATTCCTGTTTTCAGAATTGAGCGCTCTACTGATCAGGTTATCAAACCAGTTAACCTGGAGGCACTCACACGCTGGGTCGGCCACATTCCAGCAGATGTGCTGGAAGACATGGGGCTAATAGCCCCTATGCTTAGCAGGCTAGGCTATGATCCCAATGCCAACCCCCCAGATTATGGTCAACCAGATCCTGAGGTGTTAAAAAACACTGAAAAGGTAATTAAAGAGCATTTCACACACAAGTGGCCCTCATACGTATTACTACATGCATTAACTGGCTCATTTCCCATGCATATTACTTGCTCACAGATATTAAGAGGAGACTTCAAAGCCCCAACACATTTAAAAAGGGAAGCCTAATGTAAGTATCCAATGAAGTTCATATTTAAATCTCCACAACAGATAGGTAAAAGCACCAAAGAATTATAAAGATCAAGTCTTGGAGGTTAGCACTGGTATAAACTGCTGTTTATTGCAGCTCATAAGGTCCTCACAATTTTCTTTTGCAGACCATATTGATGAACGCAATACGAGGAATACGGTACATGAACGCGGTTCATACAGGTTCTTGAGTTTCACCTTTGATCTCCATACGTCTGTTGTTTGTATTCACGCACTTCCATACCAATTGTTGCTCGGTACTGTATAAAATGTGAACCAAACTGTTCCTTTTTCAATTAAAGTTGAATGATGTGAAATTTGTCATTTCCTTTACTTATGGCACATAAAATTAGTGAGTTGGTGAAGCTACTTTTGATGCCGGATTAGTGCTTAAACACAACGCCACATTCACGTATGCCACACGCGAAAAAGATCAGTTCACTTTTGTTTCGCTGCAACTCAGTATTCTGGTGTAATTTCAATTATTTGTCTCATCATATAGATGAGAATCTGAGAATTTCAAGAATTTATGTTGATTTGTTCTATTAACATTTGCTTAGGCGCGCCACACAGCTCAAGCTGTTTATAACACTGCTCTGTAAACCTATAGGATTCTTTGATTTTGCATGTTACATCCCATACCCACATAAGTCTAATCAACTGCCAAACGCCAACTCAAAATCAAAAAGGGTTTCTGTCTATTTTTATACCATACTCAGGCGTCCTTGTCCAATCAAATAGATGTTGCTACGTGCCCAGAACAGTTCTCAAATTTAGGCTGGGAAACCATTGCCATCTCTCCGCTCTGCTGTCGTTGTGTTCACAGTTTATGCTATAGCGTCTGATAAAATACGCAGTCCTAATCAAATAATCATGTTGTGGTATGTTGTCGGAGCAGGTTACATGTAAATACGTCTGATCCTAATTCTACATCATAGAATATAAATGAGAAGCCTTGTCCGAAATAGCTTTCACTCGGACGGTGAACACAAAAACAACCTTGTGCCATCTATCTTCTCAGTAAAGACAGCGCTCAGCGTTCTCGGAGTTGGCCTTATTACTGAGTAAAAGTAATTAACGACTTGTTTCTCAGAGCTATACGTAACAGTCACGGCTTGAATATTAAAAACAACATCCTAGTGCTATAACGTCGACAAATAAGCAAATCATTCACTCATAGTCCCCTCATTTCTGTGTTTAAAAACCAAATGATTGAATTCTTGAAAATAGTCACAACTGTCAAGAACAGAATCACTCCGCGGTGATTTTTCCCTTACTTCGGTTATTCACATTGCATCTTTGTTTCATCATCACAATAAACGGTTAGTACATTATATTGGTTAAACTGAGACGGGGCAATTCAATATTATTAGTAGCTTTATTGTGAAAACCCCATTTTACTTGTCGAACCCAGCGAATATAGTGCGTCGGGCGTAACAGTGGAAGGATACACTAAGGTTATAAACGTAGTAACATTTTGTTTTTCCAGCATTGAGCGGTTTGTGGAGGAGAGCAGAGAAATCAGGAGGTCCAGTTGTCGCAACCAAAACAGGAACATTTGTTTGTAAGTAATTATCAGAACGAACACACTTGAAGCAGTTGTTGGTTTGAGAATTTGTTTGTAGATAACCCCTGTTACTTACTTCTTTGACCATCTACATAACTAGCCGTTTTCGGCTAGCTCACAGTACGTTATAGTTCACCAGTCTTGTGTGTTGTTTGTTTTTGTAGCACAAGAAACGGACTTTGAATTGACGGTTTGCCGTCTTATGTAGCCTCTGTTATTTAAATGGACTTAAATTTGACAATTTGCTGTGGTTTCCAGCGCACAGGTAGTAATGGATAGTTCCCCAGCGTACAGGGCGGTACCGTCAGTCCATTTTTCCGTTCCGTTTTTGTGAGCAAATGGATTTGTCTTGGACGGTGCTATCCATGTAGCCCATATACTTGCCATAGGTAGTTAAAAATTTAACAAGCGTGCACAAGCTGTACTAATTAACTGATTTCTCTTTATTGGACCCTTTTGGAGCTTCGGCCTTGGTGAATGAGCTCGCCATTTCTGTTTCTAGTACGGTTCACCACATTACTGAGTTGTAAACAGACTACATCGATGGTAAACGATGCGTCTCGACATGAACTGACGTCTTAATCACAATGTTTTCAATATGTTCTGAACTTGATTGGTGGGCAGCAGGAGTGTGCGATATGTATCGTCTACGATAATATCTTAACTGTTGTTTTAACGATGTGTGAGTTGACATTATCGAGTATGTCACTCACTTTGCAAAAACCAATAAAAAACACGCCTTGAGAGTTCACGCATTCACTGCGTCATGTAGCTCAGTAGGATAGGCTACTGCGCGTGCGCATTGAGACTGCATGCAGTGTGCTAATATAGGCGTCCTCGCCGCACCACAAATTAAGCCAGCGTAGCTGTCTAAAAATGCACGACTGAAGTTAAAAATGAGTCAGCAAAAAGCGCCAGGGGACAAAATACAGACACCAACAGCCTCGCAGTCTACGACGCTAGATTTAATTGTAAGACGTGGATCATCCTCACTCGCATGGAGGTGGTTTGGCTTTGAAAAAACGAATGTTGCTCAAAAGACGGCAGTCTGCAAACTGTGTCGGAAATTAAGGGGGAAGTGTCTGTTTAAAATTCTCTTATTTGGGTAGTTTTTGTTGGTCTTTGTGCAATTTTCTTTACAAAGTATATCCTGTAAGCCACTTTGAAATGGTTTACTCATACTTGCACGGTTTGATCTCAGTAATACTTTCACTGGTGATTTCAATGTTTTTGTATCGTTTTTACTTGAATACTTCAGTTTTAAGTAAATAAACAAGACGGAATGATTTAAAGTAGCAATTTATGGTTTGCTGTATTGTTATGGTCTAATGCTTATTTCTTCATCTGCATGCTCCAGCGTAAAGATGCAGATTTTTGTGAAGACCTTGACTGGCAAGACCATCACCCTTGAGGTGGAGCCAAGTGACACTATTGAAAATGTCAAGGCCAAGATCCAGGACAAAGAAGGCATTCCCCCAGACCAGCAAAGGCTGATCTTTGCTGGGAAGCAGCTGGAAGATGGCCGTACCCTCTCTGACTACAACATTCAAAAGGAGTCCACCCTCCACCTTGTCCTGCGTCTGAGAGGTGGTATGCAGATCTTTGTGAAGACCCTCACTGGCAAGACCATCACCCTTGAGGTGGAGCCAAGCGACACCATAGAGAATGTCAAGGCCAAGATCCAGGACAAAGAAGGCATTCCCCCAGACCAGCAAAGGCTGATCTTTGCTGGGAAGCAGCTGGAAGATGGCCGTACCCTCTCTGACTACAACATCCAGAAGGAGTCCACCCTCCACCTTGTCCTGCGTCTGAGAGGTGGTATGCAGATCTTTGTGAAGACCCTCACTGGCAAGACCATCACCCTTGAGGTGGAGCCAAGCGACACCATAGAGAATGTCAAGGCCAAGATCCAGGACAAAGAAGGCATTCCCCCAGACCAGCAAAGGCTGATCTTTGCTGGGAAGCAGCTGGAAGATGGCCGTACCCTCTCTGACTACAACATCCAGAAGGAATCCACCCTCCACCTTGTCCTGCGTCTGCGTGGGGGTGTGTAATTATCCTAGTCATTAGCTGTATTGTTCTTAAAGATGTCTTAAACCATGACCAATACCTCGTTCCTTTCCCTGTTCAATAAAGTTCAAGCATTCCTCATTTACTTGTCTCTTAGTGTGTGTCATCTTAAGTAATGGTGCCAATGTTTTACTCAGCCAATAGCAGGTCATGCCAGGTCTTGCTAGAGTTGGGATGTTTTGTCAGTACTAGCATTCTCTCTAAAACCACGTTAAACAGCATTCTGTGAACAGTTACATACTTAGGGAATTATTGCTAGACAAACAGAGTAACCCCTCAGTAATCACCACTTAATCCTGCTTCAATAATTGTACATCCAGAGGTATTTATTGTCTTATATTGTTGAAATGTGTGTACAGCTACTGACACTGTAGGTGAAGAACTGTTTTTAAGACCAAAAGTGTGAGACAAGTTCTTTGTGGATTCTTGCTTATTTACAGGGCGTGGTGAGATTAATCTGTTCGTTACACTGATATGTGGAAGACAAAAAGGGTTGGAATAGGACAATCTTAAAAGCTGACTTAGTACAAGTTGAGTAGAAAGATGGAGGTCTGTTTAAAGAAACAGTTGTGGAGTTTTGAGGTGTGTGTTACAGGTATTCTAAAAATAGTCATTGTAGGGGTCATTGTCTCTCTCTCTCTCTCTATACATACATATCACAGGTTGGAATGGTGACTTAATGCAAGTGGAGAATATTGCCCTTTTCAAACTGAGCTAACTTTGTCTTTTCAAAGCTAGTTTAATACACATTATATTAAGAGTAAACCTTGAAACACCAGTTCCTCACAAACAATACTTATTTCAGTTACTCTGACAAGAGAATACAGTTATTTACACACGACTGCGGTACATACTAGGAAGAACCCCATCCTTCAAGGTCTCGGTAATATATAACCCTGCACCCCATTAGCGGATTCATCACTATAAACAGCCTACAGTAAATATGGCTACGTCACAGAATGTCAGAAAGAGTAACCCGGCGTTCTTAACTAACTACGTTCATGCTGTAACTTCTTCCATATGAAGTATGATAATATTTTAGAGTATTATGTTTTAAAGTAATTCGTCATACATATATATGCGTTTCATCTGCGTTTTCATCTTCAGAATACGCTGGCGTTGCAGAACGTACTGTCGTTTTGAGTCATTCTTCTACACGACAATCAAGTCAGACTTGAGAACACACCGAAGTCATCCCTTGTGTACAATGTTAAAATATTTCAACCTATTGCTTTAATTTTGACCGTTAGCCAAGTCAGGTTCTGCCCTAATCAAAACCACATACATGGAGTTAACTGTTGTTCAGTGCGTTTCTGTGACGTGTCATATGTGTGTGTGTGTGTGTGTGTGTGCACGTCATATTGGGTCGGTTTAAAATGATGAATAAAAAGCTGATAAATCTATGACACTTTAAACGAAACGGAAGTATCCTGACGCGTTGTCCTTAACGGTAACATATGGACACAAAAGATCTCAGAGATAGGCATATACCGCTAGAGATCGCCAAGCGCTAGTGTAAACCTGCTTGAAAGAAGCGAGTACAAATCGCACTTGCATAAACGCAGTCTACGACACATTTGAACACGACTTGACTATTAAAACGTGTGAGGCTGGAAAACAATCACTGAAGTAAATGCGGCTGATTAAGTTAAAATGGTTTTATTAAACAAAAAAGGATTTTATGTCACTTGGTCCTAGATAACTGCAGAGTGAAGGTCGTGGTCATGCGCTGTGATGTTTATATCACAGGACATGGACCTGGTGATCAGAAGTGCAGGGGCTCATACCGCGCGCACTCTCTCACCTGACGGCATGGCGACAACCTGGGGTCATGCAACTGCAAGGACATAAATCCAGAATACAACAGGAGAGAATACAACATGAGATACTTACTTACTGTATGGTTTTTGAACAGTTGCAAACAGACAAACTGAAAATGACGCACAATGAGATTCAGTGTATCTGCCACACACTTAAAGGTTAAGGTTTGCTTTGGTTAAAACATGTCGCCTACTTGAAGTTGACCTAATTTACAGGGGATTAGAGATCTACATGTACATATCCACAAGAATGCCAAATGTCTGCGTACAATATGCGGGCTGGAGGGAACACTGGAACACTGGATGTCTTGGAATGAGCGAGGTGTAATAAAAAACAGGAGATTGATAAAGTCCAGGCTGAATTGATGGAGCTGTTAGCAACTGTGTGGTTTATCTGCGTTTAGCTTCATACTGGGAGCCTGTTCCCAACCTTTGCCCCCAGGCAGGTCTAATGTTCATAGGATTAGTGTGATATTTACAGGGTTGGCTGATATTTACAGGTACCATAATTTGTAAAATAATCTGTTGGTCTTTTATTTTGGTGAAGAAATCAAACTGTGCAAGTATAGTTATATAACTGTCATTTCTTTGGATTTTTATGAAATGTATTAGCAAAGACTTGACATTTTATGAGTAGTACTGTGATCAGGGCCTCCACAGATTTCACAGTAAGGTCATCTGATGAGGCCTGAGGATGGGGTCTTTGGTTTTGGACTGGGTGTCTGGGAATCATGTGTTTTGAGATTGAAAAGAAATAGTCTGTCTCACTTCATCTGCCATGTCCAAGGAGAAAGATGTTAGCGGCTACAAATATCACATGTAATTTGAGGCTTATCAGTGATGTAAGGGCAGTGAACCCCAAGGGTTAAAAATGGTGAATAATTTCCCATAAGCAAGTGTTCATCTGTTTGAATCAAATTCATTCCTCATTTAGCTAATGATCATATGAGAATACAGCATATGATTCGAATTTTTCATCTTAATCAGATTTTCTCCTTTTTAACATTTTGTGGTTAGGACTATGTCTTCTAACTACTTTAAACCCATCCAGCCTTGTCTCCTCTCTCTCTGAGCACAAAGCCCTCATACAGTCACATCAGTCAATGATATTAATAATGTGGGAACACTCACAAGAAATGCTTGGTGATCATTTGCTGTCAAGAAGTTGGCTTTTGGGGTAACTGAAGACTGGTCACACCCTGTGTTGACTTGGTGAAGCAGCCTCTACAGGTTTGTCTTTTGTGGGGTAGTCAGTCAAGAGCTACCCTGGACCAAATCTGAAGTTTTATAGGTGATACAACTGTCACTGACAGTGGCAGGTCTCAGAAATACTTATGACATGATTGTCAATGGTAAGTTTTACTGAGTCACAGACTGTTAGTCAAACAGTCGAACATTCTTAGATAGTAACAGGTAGTTAGTTAATGACCATGATATGCACCACCTGATGAATGATGAGATGGTGAGACTGGTATGTATGGATATCCTCCATGTTCTCCTGAATAAATGATTCATTTCCTTACCATCTTATTTTTAACTATCCGTCTTATCATCAGTTAAATCAGGAACATAAAGTTCGAAAGAGAAAATGGGAAGAGTGGAAACATGCTTATGTAATAACTGAAAGGCAGGAGGCCCTGGCTTGGGTGTGTGTGTGTGTGTGTGTGACTGACAGACCAGTGCTTAGGGACAATGTGAATGATATTTTCATTGTAATGCAAGCTCAGGCAAGCTCTCAAATGTCCGTGAAATCTAAGGAATGTGCAGTGCAGCGAAATACTGATGCAATTTTGATTTTTTTCTCTTTGTTTGTAAAATCATTTAATATCAAATATACCAAAGGTGAAAATGTTCAGGACTGAAATGTTTTCCAATGAGAGAGTTTTAGTGAGACTTTTTCAGTGAGAGAGTTTTAGTGAGACTTTTTCAGTGAGAGAGTTTTAGGGAAAGAGTTTTAGTGAGACTTTTTCAGTGAGAGTTTTAGTGAGAGAGTTTCAGTGAGAGAGTTTTAGTGAGACTTTTTCAGTGAGAGAGTTTTAGTGAGAGAGTTTCAGTGAGAGGGTTTTAGTGAGAGAGTTTTAGGGAGACTTTTTCAGTGAGAGTTTTAGGGAGACTTTTTCAGTGAGAGAGTTTTAGGGAGAGAGTTTTGTCCGCTCGAGGGCAAGGCTGTGTTCTGTAGCACTCCCTCTATTCTCTCTCAACCCTATTGTTCCCTCTGAAACCCACCTGAACCCCAACTCAGCCCATCATTGTACCCAACCCTACCTCAAAACCCCTTGAGGCTAGTACTATGCATTCCGGTTTAACGTGATAACTTTGTAATTTAATGAGTTTACAGTCAGATTGCATACAAACAATAACCAATTCATTCCAATATAATTTATTGGTGTTTTTCAATCCTAGTTACTGTGTTGACAGTATTCAACTGCCAAACGGGTTGCTGTTTAACCCCTATATTTACAATTCTCTCATCTTTACATTTCACTACCAATTGTATACTGTTTTTTCTATGTATGTGACAAATAAAAATCTTGATTCTTGAATCTTGAATCTCCCCTTCATAAATTTTCATTTTATGTCTACACTTGGTCTGAGAAAAATCTCACGCTTTGCAGTCTCTAACATCTGAAGATAGGATTTATCGTTCTTAAGTGTGAACTGTTTTTGTGTTTTGAGCGCACTGTGGACCGGTAGAGAGCAAGAACGAGAGGAGGCATTTAAACTACAATCCCCATAAGTCTCCGCTGTGGAGGTGGGGTCATAGTAGACTCATAAACATGACTCTGTGGCTTTATTACATCGGACTTCTCTTCGTGCGCTTTCAGATACGGTTTGAACTTCAAGAATATTGTACTGCTGATCTAAATCATCAGACATCCTGTTTCGTCGAGACTTCACAGTCAGCTTAAATGGCAACCAGAGTTTGTAGTCTTTCCGAGTAGATATTTTCTGAATGTTGAGCAGAACAAATCTGCAAACAGTTCACGGTCATTCATTTTTCCGGACAAATTACCTTTATTTCGTACTTGTTCGTCAAATTTCACTCCGAAGTTATTAAAATGGCCTTATCAAAATCCAAAATAGCAGTAGGTCTTTTGGTGGCTGGAATATTGACGGTGGTATTTGGCACTGTGCTTGTGTTCGTGGGACCGATAATTATCGACGATCAAATAGTCAAGGTAAGTGAATGTTGATTATGGGTAATAGAATGATGTCTGTTGATGGATGTCATATTAGCACGAATCACTTTGTCATATGAAAGGTGCCATGGGTCGGTTTACTTTTCGCTTTGGCTTTACAAACTTGACCTAGTTACCCTGGTCTGTTTCTTTTCTTCGTCTTCTTCTTTTTTCTTTTTTAAAGAATTGTGTTGTCTAATTAAGATTGTCTGCGAATATTTATCTACATTCAGTTTATAGTGTGGTCAGTACATCTCTGAAGACTAATGCGGGAAACCTTTTCTTTTAATTTAATCAGTTAATTATTGCTTCAGTATTGAGAGGAGGAAATGGAAGATAACCTAAAGAGGCCCCAAGCCCCATTTCATCTGAGCGTCATCTGTTGTAATTGCATATTTCCAAATGAACTGAATCAAACAGTCCCAATGACCCTTGACAGAATACACTATTTTATCTGATAAAAGAAAAAAAACTTGCACTGGAGTATAGTTTTAAAAAAAACTATTAAAAAAACTCCCTATTTTATAGAGATTCAGTGGATCATATTTTCCTTACACAGTCCCACAAGCAGTAAAGTGAGTGTTTTATCAGGGGATAAAATGAATGAATGGGATTCTGTGCTTAGGATTGTGATGAAATGATCTCATTAGTCTCTGTATGTCCCTGCATATGTCTGTTTCCCACTTCATTATCTCTCATTTCATCAGAATGTAGAGATTAACCCCAAGAACGACCTTTCCTACACGATGTGGAGGGACATCCCTGTGCCCTTCTTCATGTCTGTGTATTTTTTCAACGTCGTCAACCCCAACGAAATTTTGAAAGGAGAAAAGCCCATGATTGAACAAAAGGGGCCTTATGTTTACAGGTAAGCAGTCAAGGTAAACTCAAGGTTTGTAGGTTAAGTAAATGCACACTCTCCGATCATGCCCCAATATAGGCCATATGTATTTAAAGCCATACTCTGAGATGTCTGGACTCTAGTGTGAGACTTAACTCTCACTGAATATGTCTGTGCTCAGAATGCATGAACAATAACGCTGTCTTTAATCCCGCTGAGCTGAGATGCACAAACTGTACCTGTGAAGACAGAATTCAGAGAGAGAAATTTGTCTGAGATGACTTTGTCATGAGTGCTTAGCATGCCTTCCATAGATGTTACAAAGGCCACTTTTTGGAGTTCTGCTGCCCAGACCTGGCACCATATGGAAATGAAGACAAGTCTGAGAGCCGCTGTGATCAGGTCCTGCCATTAGCTGAAGGCATAACAATCTTGAACAGAAATCTGCTTGGGATGAGATGGACCTGTAGATGAGGCATTTTTGAACCTTACGAAGAAAAGGACTGTTCTTTGTTAAATTGTTGTCGTCCATATTTGCTGGTAGCTGTAGGCTATTGGCGACATAACTGAGATACCAGAAAAGAGCATGTTTGGAGTCCTGTTGTGGCCTGCCTGAGTGGTCTGATGAGGAACACTCTTCAGTCATCATTCTGCACAGCAGGACAGTGGGAGAAGTGTGGTAGATAAAATAGAAGTCCATTCCCTCTGTAAAGAAGTCAGCATTCAGTGCCTGCATCATATGTCCTGGTGTATGTCTTGAGAGACAAAAAAAATTCCCTCTTCGACATTCGGTTAAAAATTCAGAGCAGTGGGGGACATTTAGCAGTGGGGGATGTTGAAACAGTGAGGTGATTTGCAGCAGAAATTCTGGCTTTGGCCCCCAGTCTGTTCCCAGTGTTAGAGCGGGGATATTGATTGACTAGGACACCCTGTTCTGTTTGTTCTGATCCAAACTTGCAATGAGTCACAGATCTATTTTGCAAAAATTCTGAGAAATTAGTCAAACTGATCAGCCTGAAAATGACCATGCTCAGTAGGCCAGAGAAAGTCTTAATCAAAAGGATTCCCTGAGGAAGGGTTGGACTGTTTTTGTCTTTGAGAAGAGTTACATATACCTGACACTAAACCTCTCCACACTCATTCCTGTGTTGTTTTGCTATTTAACATGGACACATATACATTTATATGTTTTAATATGTTTGAGAATCCAGGTGAAGATTATTGTTGGTTAAATGGGTTGACTCTACACTAATATTGAGTCATTGCTTCCTGATTTTGGTTCAGTGAAGGTTATGTCTTTTAGGAAGCCCCCCCCCCCTCGTTTCCCCTGTTTTTAACCCCCACCGAACCCCTCTGATCACGCGCTTTAGTTCTGCAAGCTAAGAAGTCATGTGTGTATTCTGCATCTTTCCTAAAATAAACTGTGATTTATGCTGATCTGCCATTTTACGCTAGGGTTTATCCCGTGACTCGTGACCTCTGACATAGTAGAAAGGTTTAAGTCACTTTGGATGGATAAGAGCATCAACTTAATGAAATGATAAAATGAAAAACAGTCCCACCACGTTCAAGTTCACACCGAAGACTTCACACAGACTTTGTTTGACTGGACTCCCTTTCTCTCCTCCCTCTTCACATTGGGCTGGTCCAGTGAGAAACGCTGGAAGGACAACATCACATTTCACGCCAACAACACAGTGTCATATCGTGAATATCGTCAGTATTTCTTTGAGAGGAGCATGTCTGTGGGTGATGAGTCTGATGTGGTCACCATCCCCAACATGCTGGTGTTGGTAAGATGCTTCACTTTGAACTTCACCGCCAACAGTTTGATATAATTCTAAATCTTATGCATTTAAGTAATATATCATAATTAATCTGTCTACACCATCCCAAACCAGGGTGCAGCTGTAATGATGGAGAATATGCCCTATGCTGTGCGGTTAATGGTCAGCGCCACCTTTAAGACTTTTAAAGAGGGTGCCTTCCTCACCAAACCTGTAGGTGAACTGATGTGGGGCTATGACAGCAAGCTGGTTGACTTCCTCAACACGTTCCTGCCAGGAATGCTTCCCTCCAGTGGAAAATTTGGTTTGTTTGCTGAGGTTTGTGTCTTTATTTCTCGTTCTCTAAATATTACTGTAACAGTAATATTTAAGACAGATAGTATATGGGATTAGGAGAGAAATAATTAGCCTTCAGTTCTGTGAGGATCACTGGACATACTCTGTCTTTTCTTGTCCAAATCCAGTTTAATAACTCCAACACAGGGCTGTTCACGGTGTTCACTGGTCAAGATGACATCAGGAATGTTCACAAGGTGGACTCATGGAACGGCTTGAAAAAGGTGATTTGACTAAGTCATGTTGGGGGAGGTGGGTGGGGCGAAGTTTTTTTTGCGGTATGAGTGTATTGCTTTCTGCTATTTGAATATCTGCTCTACTGAATTATATGGACGTCCATTCCATGCGCTAATGCACTGCAGGTGAATTACTGGAGGACTGAACAGTGCAATATGATCAATGGTACAGCGGGCCAGATGTGGCCACCCTTCATGACCCCTGAATCCACCTTGCCGTTTTATAGCCCAGACGCCTGCAGGTACCTACATGCTTACAGATACAACCCATCTTTCATGGTAAACTATTACTTTTGACTTTATAGGGAGCTTCAGTACGTGTTCACTGAAGCAATCTTACTATAAGTGCTGAGGTTTGCATCTTTGACGGCTGTGTTTGATACGCTTGGCGTTTACAGATCGATGGAGCTGGTGTATCAGAGGCCTGGGGTGATGAGGGGGATCCCTGTGTACCGTTTTGTTGCGCCAAAGACTCTGTTTGCTAACGGTTCAGACTACGCCCCCAATGAAGGCTTCTGCCCTTGCAGAGAGTCCGGCCTGCTCAACGTCAGCACCTGCAGACACAGTCAGTGTCAACAAGCTATGGTGTAGCAAACTAGGGCCAAATTAGTTTAAGTCTTTTTAAGGTCTCTAGTATTTGTCTCTATGTGGAAATATTTAAAAAATAAATGAAATCTTTCTATAGTAAGATTGCTGTCTTCTGACATCGACCTATTTCTTGATACAAATGGTTCTTTTGGTTGTATAACTTACTAAACTTCAGTCAGTCAGTCGGACATCCACGGCTCAGTCTTACACTGGAAACTGGACTTGTTCAGACATTTTGGATGTTTCTGTTCACAGACTCACCAGTCTTCATCTCTCACCCACACTTCTACAATGCCGATCCTGTCCTGCTCAACACGGTCAATGGACTCAGCCCAAATGAACGTGACCACGGACTCTTTATAGACATTCACCCGGTAAAATATGCTAGCCACTCACTTACATGCTCTTTCACTCACATGTCATAAGCTCCTGGAGGTCTGGTATCCAGTAAGTTTTTTCATCTAGTTTAATTTGATTTTATTTAGGGCTACATTTTATGCATAAAACGTGTTTTGGCACCCATCCATCATTTCACAGAGCGCAGTGCTCAGTTGGACCTCCAGGGCCGGTTCTGCCATAGTAGAAAGGAGCAGATCTGTCGTACGGGGGGGCAGATCTATGATACAGAGTGGCATGGTTGAGTGTTGACTCCCCTTGGTTTTATATTTTATAGCCAAGTTCTTTGTCATGTTTTGGTATCAGGGCCAAAAAACGTGTATGAGTTGCCCAGGCAGTGGATTCTGTCAGCAGCACTCCATGTCATGCTTCAGGGAATTTGTCGAGTTCTTTGTTTTTATCATTCAAGGTTATTTGCCATAGGTTGAGTGGGCCGTGTGGCCCTGAGTCCTCTCTGTTTTATCTGTCAGATGGGTTGTAAAGTTGAGGCTTTACTAGTCTTATCTAAATTTGTTACGTGAACAGTCACACAGTTTACTTGTGCATCTGGCTGAGAAGTCACAGTAAAATTGTTACTGATCAGGCTTTGACATTGGTGCTTGTTACTCATAATGCCAAAATTTAACTGTATGGGCATCTGATAAGCTAATTGGAAATTGCTGTGAGTACCACGATATGATAACTGTTATCATTGCTGTTATGATGATTATATGACAGCACCAAACAAATTACCCATTATAAACACATTGGAGTTTCTTAAAACTCAGCCTGATTGGGTAATGCAGTAAACTTTGCTCATGACTCCTCTTTACCCATGAAATCAGATTATAGGAATAGGATTCCCAGCTGATAACCAGCTGAAAGCCTAGCTTGCTTATTGACTGACAGAGTAATCTGATAATTTAGAAGTCTGTGTGTGTGTGTGTGTGTGTGTGTGTGTGTGTGTGTGTGTGTGTGTGTGTGTGAACAAGAGAGAGAGAGAGACAGTGTGTAAGGTGTAAGTGTCTGTTTAGTCAGGACTTCGTGCCAGTGCTGGTCACAAAAACCCTTTTGCCACAGAGAGCTTTTAATGTGATAAGATAAAGTCTGTTTATGAGGGCTTATTAGCTTAGATAAAGGTCTCTGCTCAAACAATGGACTAAATTATGCAATCCTGATTCAGTTGATTCCGCGTGTGGCTCATCAGGACTCCAGGTTCTCTAATATTTTTGTAATGATGTTTGTCTCTAATAGTAACTTGAGCAGTCCTCTCATGAGCCTGGTTATGCCACAAAAATCAGAAACTTATGCAATTCCTCAGCAGGGATTGTCCATCTGGGACCAATTCACTGCATGACGCCACATAGGCCTCTGGGGACCTCTGTTCTGCTGTGACTGATCCCAGATCTGGTTCCAGAGGCCAAATAAGAGAGTCAATTTAGGAAAACAACTGTGAGATCTACCCAAGCCAAATATGTGTCTGCCCACTCATCCAGCAGCACCTCTGCATTTCGTTGTTTAATTATGGGAAAATACGGCATATGGTGAAAAGCCATGATGTTTGGTTCACAAATGAAGGAAAAGTTCTCTGTTTGGGATGGGTAGGAGTTACTGACAAAACCATGACGGGTGTGCTTTTCATTTTTGAACGGACTCTTTATGGATAATTTGTACCATTACGTGGAAGATAAATGTCTCTTCATCTTGTTTTGTCAGGGAAGCCAAATTTTTCTTCACATGGATGTCTCTGATGATACTTTAGTTAGCTAATGGACACTGATGATAAAAGCCTTTATCTTCCCTGTTTGTTCGGTCAGACTGCACAGGACCTTGACACTCAAAATCATTACTGATCAAAGTCCAGTGCTTGTGTTCTATGACAGAATAATTATATTTTTGTGAAAAATTGTGTGTTATGTGTTCAGTTTAGTTAAATATGGAATGCTTCAAATATCTTTTGTGCAGTTTAGCTGAACAGTGCATGAAGTCCAGCATCACATCTGACTCTAATTAAGCCATGGCATTTCTTTTTATATTTTTTTTCAGTTGCATATAACATGTTTACATTTTTCTTACATATATCTGAAGAGGGCTGTGTAGTGTATTCCTCAAACATTAACAGTATGATGCTAGAGTCCAAAGTATAAAGTTCACCAGGGCAGTAGCATTAAACAGTCATATAGGTCATATCTTATGAAATACATCTGTTGTTCTGGTCTGTGTTCCTGTAATAGGAATCAGGTATTTCATATGAAAATTTGAATTGATTATTATTCTTATCTTCACTGAAACCTATTCATACAACAAATACATATTTCTACCATGAGAGGAAACATTAAGCCCTAAATAGGACGTACCCTAAATTACCCGTATTGGCTGATTCCTTCTCCACATGTCAGTGGGTTCTCCACCCTCATTAGCCAAGATGCATTTATTTTCTTTACATATTGAGAAATGCAAACGTGCACTCAGATTCACACTCAAGTGCCAATGATGCAGATCTTTTTTTTGAATTTGTAGACTTTGTGCCACCAAGCACTTGTGATGCATTTCATTAAATGTTTTTCTTCAGCCCTGAAACATCCAGTAAGGCATTTATTGTGTGAATTATATGACAGGAGACCGGGGTTCCTATGAATGTGTCGATCAGACTGCAGCTCAACCTGCTTATGAAGAAAGTCTCAGGGATTTCGTGAGTATCAGACACCTCCTGATTGAGCCCAACTGGACAAACAGGAATGCCATGTCCTCTCCAACTGGAACTGCATTTCTCCTTACTGTATTCCTAATGAAACACATTGCAGTGTTGTCTTACCCTAATTTCCCTCCTGAAAAACCTGTTCTTACACCAGTGGTGCAGCTAAGTTGAATTTGAATATCACTTTGAGCTCTGAGATAAAATGTAAAACTAAATTGGGGTTCCTTTTGCTTTGATAAATGTATCGTTTTCTTTGCTGATAATGAACTCCTTATTTGAAATTGTTTGGTGTCTCCTGACAGAGAAACAGGGAAGATCTCTGAGGTGGTGATGCCGATGATATGGTTCGGAGAGGTAACTATAAATAATCATTTTAAAAACGTAACTTTATTGTTTGTAGATGTCTGCAGTAGCAAAAAGATTGACCTCTTATCTCTCTCATATCTCGCTAGAGTGGATACATTGATGGTCCTGTCCTCAAAACCTTCCACACAAATTTGGTGGTTTTACCCAAAGTGATGGAGTATATGCAGTATGTTTTCATTGCGCTAGGCTTAGCCACAATCCTGCTGTCTGTGGCTCTGAGTCTGTGGGAGAAGGTAGGGTGTAAAGTGTTTTTGTGTATGTTTATGTTATTTGTGTGGTTGGCCTATGTGTGCATGTGCGTGTGTGTGTGTTTGAGAGGGAGAAAGATTCCTTAATTGTCTGTCTTTGTATGGCACGGTGACAGGCACGCATGCATTAGACGGTCAGTGTTCGTTAGGGGATAAATATCTAATTAAGATGACTGGAATAAATAATGTGTCATTTTACAGTTTTCCCTGTAATTCACTAACACATGCATTGCACTCAGCTGGGCAGAGTTCACCACGAGTGCACATGAGGGATCAAACTAACGAGAAAGTCACCAAGTCAGTTTTCATTTGCTGCATAAACAGATAGAAAGACAAAGGATTCCAGTTTATTCTCAGAAGGAATGACATAACACAATGAGATCAGGTTTCTTATTACTTTATGACAATAATACCAAAGGCCCTGGACCCTGGGATTGGGTGGTGACGGATTCATAGACTTTCATCCCCGAGAGCTGTGTCATGATTCATAGCTTTAGGATTTGAGGTTGAATGCCATGAAGAAGGTCTGAAGACATAACTTTTAAGCCCAGCCCATAAGAGCCCAACCATAATTTTTCAGTGTAAAAGTAGTGAAAAATGTTGAGTACAGTCATGCGTCACTTGACGTCCACAATACGTTCTGTGAAATAGGACGCTATGTGATTTAGACATTGTGCGAACGCCACTTTATATACTTAGCACAGTCACATGGGACACTGCAGTGCACCTGTATTGACTAAACAGCTGCGTTTGGGAGTTATGATGCACTTCACAGTAATATTTTCAAAAGAAAATTAAACAGAGAGGTAGCGCTACAGCACTCAAGAAATGCGCGATACACGAGATAAGATGCTGCTGCCTACAAGTCGAAGCATACGCTGCTATACGGTAAACATTGTATTTGTAAGAAGGGAAAGTTCACATTAAAACAACGATAGAAAGTACAGTACAGTACAGTACATACATAAGCCAATAACATGGGCGTTGATTATGACTATCAAGACGTATTATAGTTATATATGTACTGTACCATTATACACCTAGCAGTGCAATCGCTTTGTATACAAGGGACATGAAATACACTTGTTGGCTGCCGGAAGCTGTTGCGTTCGTTATGTCCGGTTACATCCGCTACATCTTGCTCTCCGATCGGGATTTCTGAACTCTGTTATAACTTTACGGGACTACGAACATATATGCGATCAGACGTTGCCCGAACGGCCGTTACGTGGCGCGTGACTGTATGTAAAACAAAGCCTCTAAACTGCACTGGATATTCTCATTACCTCACACTTCCTTTTTGTCTGTTTTTTAATGGTACTTCAGGCCTACTGAGCATTTTAATGATATAACAGCAGGTACATATTGACATTATTCCAGTATTCTGGATGGAAACTAGGAAACAAGTTGCTTAATTGTTTTACAGGGATCAAGAGGACAGGTAGTTCTTAGCGAGAAACAAGACGATGAGGTCTGCATATTTTGACAACATACTGATCAAGTTTAAGTCCTGAAGTGATTCAGTCTGTCACAGGAATCTGTAACATTCAGAGTCGATTTGAATCTAATCAGAGTAAGATTAGTCATTTAACGATGCTTCTTTTGATTTTCGAAGACTATAAAAAGGCAATGATAGGATAAGATGCTGTGTTGCATAAGAAATATATCTGATTCTCTCCGGAAACAATTACACAAGTGAAAATGATGATCAGAAGGATCTCTGAGAGGACATGTGATTAACTACTGCATGATCTTGAATGAAATCGCATGCTCTTGTTTCTCATAATCCCTCATTTCAAAGACATTCTGCATGTGCAACCAAACCAAACACCTAACACACAACTAATCCAAGAACAGCCGAGGGGCTGAAACTATTCCAATCAGCGTGATGGCCAATCAGAGCCGTTTCTGCCGACCTGAAGTATTAAAAGAAGTTTGATTATCTTTTAGGACGACATAAAAGACACTAAAAACGACCCAAGTGCCATTGCGAGACAAGCTGAAAAATTTATCATGAACAGCACAGGTGGGTCATTGGCTCATACATGTCTCCTCTCCAACTCCTGTTTTCAGCCAATGGAAGCTTATTCCATATCCTCTTCTCCACTTAAGATTCTTGGTGCCACTGGAACAACACATGCTCCCCCACCCCTCACTCTCAGTCACTCATTCTTATGTAGTGTCACATCACTTTTCTCACCTCTCATAGCTCTTTCACATCAAATGCTGGTTACACTGCTCAACAGGAAGCCCCATTGAATGAATGTATACTGAGAAAATATCTGCTGATTCTCAAACAAAATTTTGATCATTTGACACATGCACAAAAAAAACCTGTTAGGTATTTAAATTTCTCCCAGTCCCAGTTCTGTAGTTAAACTGGTTACCAGGTTTGCCAGTTAAACTGGTTACCGGGTTTGCCAGTTAAACTGGTTACCGGGTTTGCCAGTTAAACTGGTTACCGGGTTGGCCAGTTAAACTGGTAACTGGGTTGTCAGGTCAAACTGGTTTTGCCCAGAGAACTTTTCTTTCTCAATTCCATTTGGATGTTGCTGGAACAGTGATGGTTGTATGACCTCTGACTTGGAATAGGAGCTGTTTGTTACGAACAATGTGGTATCATTTTTGAATGCAGAGTGGTGGTGGAATGCAGTTGTGTTTGGTTTTGTCCCAGTGCCGTGCCTTCAGGACGAATGTAAAGGCTGTGCAGATGTTAGTAGACTGTGGAGATAGGAGTTTGTACTTCAGTGCATTTCTCTGAGAAGAAATAGAGACTAAAGTAAATGTGGTTTTAACACGATTAACTTCTGTCATACAATTGGGTTTATTAGTCTGATCCTCAGACTTACTGAAGCTGATCCATATTAATGAATTATTTTTCAAATAAAATACCACAACTGGTGTCACTGGTTTCAGAATCACATTTTGTGCTGCTCGTTGTTTGACCATATTCAATAACTGGGAGAACAACATGTAACTGAAAGGCAGTCAGTGCTGGGGTATCAGCTTGACTCTCGGTGACGCTGAGCTGTGATATGAGGCCTCCTGGAGCTTCGGTGAAGTGTGAGAGAAAGACAGAGAGTAGAAGTGCACTGGGCTTTAAGTATGTTCCAGAGAGGTATGTTTCAATTGAGAGCGGTTTAAGACATTCAGGATCCAAGGCTTGCACAGGACGTGATGTTATATTTATTTTACAAGTGCAAGAGGTTATCCAATCTAGCCCATAGGATACTTTTTTTTTTTTTTTTAAAAAAAAAGAGAAATTCTAACAATATGATGTCATTCCCTATGTCATCACAGATGATCAGATGTAATCACGCGGCCAGACCCTGCCCAGATGTGGATCCAAGCAGCTCAGCATGTGAACAGACCCCCCTGTTACAGGAGATTGACTAAAACTATAAACTAACTCCAACTCTGGACCTCTGTCATTATGGCCTGGACAGGAAGAACCACAGCTCTGATAGCTGTTAAGTCCCTCACTGGTCGAAACGGGGTGGATAGAGTTTTACAATTCTAGGGCCTGTGTATTATAAATGTAGACGTATGATCTTGTGGACTTTGATTCCCAAAGCCTCCAGAGTGGGAGTTTAGAATGTCTGGACAATGCTGGCTGTGGAGAGGCTGATACAGCTGTTGGGTTGGGTCTGAAGTGCTGTGTTACAGGATTGCTGGAGTAGTGTTAAAGTGCCATTTGCTTCATCTGCACTTTATCAAGATCCTTCTCTAGTCAGGTCAGTCTTCAGCCTTGCATAAAGAGACCAGAAAAGTGAACTGTACGCACAGAATGTTTTTGTTATTGTTCCGTGCTTCAGAGACCCTGATTTCCTTTGAGAGGAAAGAGAGAAAGGGTGAAGTTTTTAGCACAACCTTCCTGCCAGAGTAAAGGAATGACTGACACATGTGAATATTATTCTGAAAGAATTGCCCCCGCGTGCTCTAAACCGTGGTTTGATTGAAATGTGAGAAGATAAAATTTCTGAAGCAAATTAAATACCAGATAAATATAAGTGATCTTGGTGAACATTTTTGTTGGAACACTTGGTGAACATTCACATGCTGTATTTTCACTAAATGAGATTTTGAATGTATTGGATGTAAAACATTGTTGCTGGCATTCTCCTCTGACTGTTTATTAAAATGATATTATCAATGAATAATTGGTTTCATAATTATTTATGCAAACTGATGCTCATTTGTCCCTTTCTTTTTATGCATTTCTTTCTCCATAACTATAGTTTTCCTGCACAACATTAAAATACGAAATACAAATTAAAAATTAAGGACATTTGAAAGTTATCAAGATATCAAGATATTTCTTCAAGCAAAATGAGGTGAGCGTTGTATGCTTACAAAGAAAAAGATACCTTGACACCAATGTTAAAATAGCGCAATGTTCGAGTATGAATTGTTAGCTGTTGCCCTCTAGTGGACCATTGGTCACATAGCAGTTTCACAGAGACTATTGTTATTTAATAATAATAATAATAATAATAATCATAATAACGAAAATAATAATAATTATTATTATTACTATCTACAGTGCCATCTCTGGCATTTCATTTTTGTATTATCTCAACTTCATTTCTCTTGTCTGGTCAGGTGAGGGTGTCCTCCCACTATGGCCTTGAGCTTTATAAAACTCTACTACTCTGTATCTGCATATATGCACGCACTTCTTTAATAACAAGTTATCTTCCTCTTGTGGCAATTACACTTTTATTGTCAGTTACTTCTTCACACTTTGTCAGCAAACAATTATTTACCTACTGTACATGTGACCCTCCTCTGCCTTACTCTGAGGTCAGTTTTGCTTGTCGTACAGTTGGTATTGAATGCTGACTTCCAGCCACAGATTCAAAGAGTATCTTAAATCTGATGTAAACCTGCTTCAGTTCATGGACATGTAATATTGATATAATTTTTATAATTGATAATGATGTAACTGTTAATTGATATAATTGTAATAACTGATAATATAGTATAATTAATATTATATAATGTTTTATATATTTACACACACTTCTGGCATTACACACAGCTATTACTCCAAAATTGTTTCAGCATTTGTCACAGCCTGCACCTCATCCTTGGACTTTTAGTTTGAAATGTCTTGTGCTCCTCTTCCATGTGTGTTTCCACCCCTCACCTGATCCTGTTTGTTGCATTTATTAACCTCGTTCTCCCCTTGTTAAGTTTATCCAATCATGTTTTCCCTGTTTAGTTTTCCTCTTGTATTTAAGCCCTTGTGTTTCACCTGTCCTTTGTCTATCATTGTTTGTGTTTATACGCACACTGTTTGGCTGCACCTTTTTGTTATCGGTTTTGTTCCAGTTTGCGCGTGTATTTTGATCTTTAGTTTGTAAGTAAAGTCCTCCTTTTGTCACCTTCAGTCTTCGTGTCTTGCGCATGGGTCCTGCACCATTCCACGCCGTGACAGCATTATTGGCT
Organism: Chanos chanos; assembly: GCF_902362185.1. Classification (NCBI taxonomy): domain Eukaryota; kingdom Metazoa; phylum Chordata; class Actinopteri; order Gonorynchiformes; family Chanidae; genus Chanos; species Chanos chanos. Next base: position 58,457,276 of record NC_044497.1, read on the forward strand.
GATTGTGGTACTAACACTGTTTTAGCATTATCTGATCGTGGTACTAACACTGTTTTAGCATTATCTGATCATGGTACTAACACTGTTTTAGCATTATCTGATCGTGGTACTAACACTGTTTTAGCATTATCTGATCATGGTACTAACACTGTTTTAGCATTATCTGATCGTGGTACTAACACTGTTTTAGCATTATCTGATCGTGGTACTAATATTACTCAGGAGCTCATGTGCACTAAAACAGTTTACAGAGTCCAGTTTGCTGAAAGCGACCCACAAAAACCTTGGTAGCAGCGCAAGAAAACCAAACCTGTGGGTAGGAGTCCTGGGCTAACTCTATCAAATTTGTGTGTTTGAGGCTGGTTGACTTTGTGAACTGACTAATGTCACATGACAAGATATATTTGTTCACAAGTCCAGTATACAAGTTCTATAGAAGTCCAGTCTTGTCCATCCCAGAGTTTTTTATAATCTGAGGTTTGTCCGTGGGTAAAACCAAGAGGCTCAGAAGGTCCTCGTATATGTGAAAATGGGGCTGCACGGACTAGGGTCAGTATGAAGTTCAGTGACTGTCTCATCTAAAGCAATTTGGGCTGCCTGTTCTCACCCAGAGTTCGAAATGGTTGGTGTCTCAATTTTAGATAACCCACTGTTGGATAATGATGGAAGAGACTAACTGGGACCCAAAGTTACACTGGATTCCTGAATACGAGGACCTTCCCTAAATTTGTAAAGTCAGCGTTGTTGAACACTTTAAAAAATCCTGGAGACTCAGACATCACCTGGTCAAATGTCCTGAAGGAAATTTATGTGACATGGAATATTTCAGTCTGTTGTAGTGGGTGAACACAGAGTCAAAGCCTTCTATACACAGCCTGAAGTAAAAGCCCATAAAACATCCAGGCATTCCTTTTCCAATCAACAGTATCAACATGGTGTCCAATAAGTGACCCATTTGCCCTGTTGGGAAAGCTACTTATAACATGTAGTAAGGTAAGCCACCAGTTACTGTACAAAAAATATAGCTCAGCTATATGAAAGCTATCCCATAGCTTTCTATAAATAGGTCTCTGCTGGTGTGCTCCTCAGCTGGTCTCTGCTCTTGCTGCTCCTGCTCTGCACAGTATTATGTTCAGATTGGGAAGTGGCCGCAATCTGAGAGGAAACAATAATAGTGATCACCTTTTTATGAAAGCTATATAGAGTCATACTGTAATACAGTCATACTGTCCTACAGACATATAATCATAATGTTATAGAGTCATACTGTAATACAGTCATACTGTCCTACAGACATATAGTTCTAATGTCATATAGTCATACTGTAATACAGTCATACTGTCCTACAGACATATAGTTCTAATGTTATATAGTCATACTGTCATACAGTCATACTGTCCTACAGACATATAGTTCTAATGTTATATATAGTCATACTGTAATACAGTCATACTGTCCTACAGACATATAATCATAATGTTATAGAGTCATACTGTAATACAGTCATACTGTCCTACAGACATATAGTTCTAATGTTATATAGTCATACTGTAATACAGTCATACTGTCCTACAGACATATAGTTCTAATGTTATATAGTCATACTGTAATACAGTCATACTGTCCTACAGACATATAGTTCTAATGTTATATAGTCATACTGTAATACAGTCATACTGTCCTACAGACATATAGTTCTAATGTTATATATAGTCATACTGTCATACAGTCATACTGTCCTACAGACATATAGTTCTAATGTTATATAGTCATACTGTAATACAGTCATACTGTCCTACAGACATATAGTTCTAATGTTATATAGTCATACTGTAATACAGTCATACTGTCCTACAGACATATAGTTCTAATGTTGTATATAGTCATACTGTCATACAGTCATACTGTCCTACAGACATATAGTTCTAATGTTATATAGTCATACTGTAATACAGTCATACTGTCCTACAGACATATAGTTCTAATGTTATATAGTCATACTGTAATACAGTCATACTGTCCTACAGACATATAGTTCTAATGTTATATAGTCATACTGTCCTATAGACATATAGTCCTAATGTTATATAGTCATACTGTAATACAGTCATACTGTCCTATAGACATATAGTTCTAATGTTATATAGTCATACTGTCATACAGTCATACTGTCCTATAGACATATAGTCATAATGTTATATAGTCATACTGTCATACAGTCATACTGTCCTATAGACATATAGTTCTAATGTTATATAGTCATACTGTAATACAGTCATACTGTCCTACAGACATATAGTCATAATGTTATATAGTCATACTGTAATACAGTCATACTGTCCTACAGACATATAGTTCTAATGTTATATAGTCATACTGTCATACAGTCATACTGTCCTATGGACATATAGTTCTAATGTTATATAGTCATACTGTCCTATAGACATATAGTCATAATGTTATATAGTCATACTGTAATACGGTCATACTATCCTATAGACATATAGTTCTAATGTTATATAGTCATACTGTAATACAGTCATACTGTCCTATAGACATATAATCATAATGTTATAGAGTCATACTGTAATACAGTCATACTGTCCTACAGACATATAGTTCTAATGTTATATAGTCATACTGTCATACAGTCATACTGTCCTATCGACATATAGTTCTAATGTTATATAGTCATACTGTAATACAGTCATACTGTCCTTTAGACATATAGTCATAATGTTATATAGTCATACTGTAATACAGTCATACTGTCCTATAGACATATAGTTCTAATGTTATATAGTCATACTGTCATACAGTCATACTGTCCTATGGACATATAGTTCTAATGTTATATAGTCATACTGTCCTACAGACATATAGTTCTAATGTTATATAGTCATACTGTCATACAGTCATACTGTCCTATAGACATATAGTTCTAATGTTATATAGTCATACTGTAATACAGTCATACTGTCCTATAGACATATAATCATAATGTTATAGAGTCATACTGTCATACAGTCATACTGTCCTACAGACATATAGTTCTAATGTTATATAGTCATACTGTAATACAGTCATACTGTCCTACAGACATATAGTTCTAATGTTATATAGTCATACTGTAATACAGTCATACTGTGCTATTGACATACAGTCATAATGTTATATAGTCATACTGTAATACAGTCATACTGTCTTATAGACATGTAGTCATAATGTTATATAGTCATACTGTAATACAGTCATACTGTGCTATTGACATATAGTCATAATGTTATATAGTCATACTGTAATACAGTCATACTGTGCTATTGACATATAGTCATAATATTTATAGTCATACTGTCCTATAGACATATAGTCTTAATGTTTATAGTCATACTGTTATACAGTTGTACTATCACACAGTCAAACAGTCCTACACACATATAGTCATACTGTCATACTGTCATACAGCCAGTCATACTGTCATACTGTCGCACAGTATGTTTGATAGTTTACCAGAAAATTTGTATTGGTCACTCTAAGCTTTCAGCTGAATTTACTTTCGGGAATGTGTGTGTGTGTGTGTGTGTGTGTGTGTTTGTGAGAACGTATGTGCATGTTTATTCTCATTCTCATTATCAGCTGAAAGCAATGATAAAAAAAGGTTTAAAATGGTTTATTGACATTTATGAGCCACAACATGCATTTTATTCACAAAGTGGAAGCATATAACCTATTCCCAGTAGACCACAGGTCTTTCATAGTTGGCGTAGCCATTCTCAATTCTAATTCTCAAAGTCATGTTCAAATGACTAAATCTTTTTCATGACTAAAGAGTAAGTAACAGTTAACGAGTGGTCTTTTGGTTCTGCCATGGTCTGTAGGTTTCTTACAGAAATTGTTCCAGAAAATGATTTACAATTTATGTGAATTTACAGAAACTCAATGCGCTGGGTGCATGACGGGCTTGGAAATAGCAGTTACCAGTTACCAGGCCTGGAGAGACTCCACTGGTCAAACTGGTCAAACACAAGTCTGACAACTGAGAGCAGTCCAAGTAGACTTGTCCACACTATCCCTGTTATTCTGTTAATGCTATAATACCAGAGACATCAGTTAAGGACAGGAATGTCTTGCTGTGGTGACCCCAATACAGCTGTGAGACAGAGCAGGGGCTGATTCTCACAAGGCTGCATCTGCCCTCAGAGGCAGTGCGGCTGCGATGGTGCCCCTTCTGTTCCATTGTGAGGATCAAAGCATTACTCACACCTGCCCAGCAGATGAAGAGAATCCATAATTTGTGCTGTAACAGCTGTGAGAGCCTTACAAACACAAACACACACAAATAAACAAGTACAGACAAAGCATATACATACAGATCTCTCTATGTCCAAGAGACAACAATGAAAGCATTAACTTATATGTACTAGTAATTCAGACAGTATATGTACAAAGTTCATACACATAGAATGGCAGGAATAGGTTATATGTATTTTCATACACATAGAATAGCAGGAATAGGTTATATGTATATTCATACACATAGAATGGAAAGAATAGGTTATATGTATATTCATTAGGATATCCACAGAAACAGTCTGTTGTGAAGAACAAACAATTCACCTATACCAAATGCCTCTGCTGTGCTACTGAGGCAATAACAGATTGTACTGATGAAAATATTTGTTTTATATTTGCTTAATTAGTACGAAGTTGACGAGACTGTCACTGGAAACTGATACAACTGATAGAAACTCTTTATCTGATAAGGAAAGAGCTAGTAATCTCATCTAAAATAGAAGTCTACCATCTTCTCCTGGAGAAGAGCACCTCAGAAAATCGTTATTATTTAATTATTACAGTTATTATATGTCATAGGTCATCTTAAGGATGTCGGATCTGTACAGTAATAACGAATGCCAAGCAGTATGGCTGAGAAAGATCCATGTGATCCGAATGCAGTTGGGGTCTAAAGGATCTGTTCACAGTAAAAATGCACATTAAGTCATTTGGGACTTTCTCAACAGGATGTAAAGTGAAGGGGTCTTCTAGGCTCCATATGATCAATATGTTAACGAGGTTGATGGGAACCTGGAAGGGTTTCTGTGCATGGACTAAACTTTTCATTACAAATGCCATACTTCTACTATAAAAATGGACTGGCTGAACCATTACCACCACACAAGCGGAGACATAAAGACTGCTACACAGCTTATAAAGAGAGATACCTTTAAAACAGAGACAGCATACATTGACTGTAGAATATCTCTGTTTGTCCTAGTGTTGTAGACTTTAAAGGAGCAGCAGGAGACACTATGTTCTTTTTATCTAACTTTTGTCCTCCCTTCTTGGCTATTTATACCATGACCCTGCAGTCAAGTCTGATGCTCGTATTGTCACCTCCACAGTTCAGTGATCTGTTAGAACAGGTGCAGCCCATTCCTCACCACCATTCTGTCTGTTCTGTCCACAATGACCCACAGTAACCTTGATGGACAGCTGAGAGTGGTTGCTAAGGGAGGCACAAGGCTGAGTTTTCCCAAACAAACCCAGCAGGTTTTAGAATGTCTGGGTAGGTGACTGATGATTGATGGCCACTGATGAGGACATATTAAGTTTGAGTTTCCTCCCACACTACAAATGGAGCCCCGAGTCAGCTGTATCACAGTAGAGTCACTGAACGGCTGCCAAGCAGGAGTAGCAGACCCGTGACTATTTCAGTTTTCCCTAACCCTAACCCTAACCCTAACCCGAGACTGTTTCAGTTTTCCCTAACCCTAACCCTAACCCGTGACTGTTTCAGTTTTCCCTAACCCTAACCCTAACCCATGACTGTTTCAGTAGTACCCTCTGTTCAGCTCAGAGTGTCTGACATATGCACAATTGCCATTTTGAAATGATGAAAATGGTGTTACACTCTACTCTGTTGTGTGAAGGGGCGAGGAAGGTTAAGGGATTTACTACAGATTTAGGTGGTAAATATACAATAAAATATAAAATTAAACACATATAGGAGTTGTACTCAAACAGAAATATAACTACATATGTCTAACATTGCATAAAACCTGTCCTTAACTCAACCCATTTACAATGTGAGCTGGCATAGTCTAAAATGACAGCACTGTGACCAGGCCAGACATGAACTATCATTAACTGCTTCAGTTGGAAGATCTTGAGTTTTGTAGCGTTCACACTCTCATCATTAGATTCAAGTTAGCGCGGGCACAGCTGTCACCCTTAAAAGACTGTATTGTTACTGGGGGTAGAAGCTGGATGGCTCAGAAACAGTCTTAGATGCACTGTGCAAGGAGCCATTTGAGGTCAAATCCAGGGAATGATGATTCTGGCTTCCCTGAAGATCCTCCCCGACAGGCTGTATCACCGTGGAGACAGTGGTTTCCATGCGGCTAGCCCTGTACATGCTAACTTGCCTCTGAAGAGGTTGGGTGGACTTGAGGTCCAAACCTTCGTATGAACCTGCAGAGATGCAAGGACACCAGCCAAACGCTCGCTGGAAGCCTGCACGGAACCTGCAATGGAACAGGAAGCACAGACTATGTGCAGTAGTGTGACACATGAGAGCCATACATACCTTATGAGTGAAAAAGCATGGTCTACAGGTGAAGACCTTCTAACTGTGATACCTGTCATTAAGGAGACAGTAAATGAAGGGGTTGTACATAGTTGAACTCATGGCAAGCCACATAATTCCCAAGTACACCTGCTGGATGAAGCGCTCCTCAAACAAGTGTGGGAAGAACTGGTGCAGTAGGAAGTAGATGTGAAAGGGCAGCCAGCAGATAGCAAAGGTGCACACTACCACTACCATCATTTTCACCACCTGAGAGGTACAGGTAAAGCAGGATAGTCAAAGAGCTGAATGTTCAGCTGAATGCTCATGGCCTAAACAAGAATATCATTAACATTATCAGAGAGGAAGAGCAGATTAAGGGGGAGCTGTAAAACTGCAATGCTGTGTGGTTTGCAAAACTACTTCATTCCTGACTTTTTACTATGCCATCTTTTGCAACTCTTGCACCATGTAATGTGTCTTACTGGTGCTTTTGCCCAAGAATGGAAATAGGAGATTGCAGCTACAGCCACAGGACAGCTCATGTCATGAACCATGTTAGCAAAACTTATAAATACTGGTGAAAAAGGACATATATGTAGATAAATTTATGTATAAACATCGTCTTATAAACTTCCCAAACTGGTGTGGCATTGCAAACTGTCCAACCCCCGGACCTACAAACGAGGCGTGAGGACCATAGGTGGATACCTTACGCTTAGCAGCAAGTTGCTCACAGTAGCGATCTGAGGAATCTCCTGGGATCTCACTGGCCCACAAGCTCAGTCCCACCACCAAATAGGCACAACCCATTACAAGTAAAGGCAGTGAGTAGATTAACACTACCAAAGAGACGTAGTACCTGAGAGAGAGAGAGAGAGAGAGAGAGAGAGAAAGGAAAAAACAAAGAAAGACCTCTTTGGTGAGAGTATGACAAACAGGGCTAAGCAAAAGCAGGTAAATTTATATATTAGATCAGATTAAAGCTCCTAGAGGGACACATCATCCCCTTCTACAGTAGATTATGTTTAATAATTAAAAGCTTAACATCATTTGAATCTGACTGTAACAGAGCTACTGTCTGTTCCCACATTTAATGAATAACTGACTCAGTACTTGGTATAAAAGACGTTTATTTGCGGCATGGCGACATATAGACGAAGAGGGGAAGCATAGACTACAATGGTGGGATCTGCAACAGATAACATAAATAAGTACTACATTTTCTGGCGTTTGGGATCTCTTGAAAAAACAAGCAAACTAAAAAGTTCATGCATCACTGGTTTGGAAGACTGACTGGCTGCTACAGTCATGCAAATTCAGCTGGGCGCTTTCTCTCAGAGGACTCTAGACTTACAGGAAGGACAGTCAAAATATTCAACAGTCAGCCTTATACAATGTCCTCTTCATTCTTAATGTTGTTTTAATTTTTCACCAGGAAGATGAGGAAAATGCCTCTTTCACAGAGATTTCACAGTGTTTATGCATCTCAGTCCAACCGTGTTTCTGCAGGTAACGGTGAGAGGCTTACACACACACACACACACACACACACATGAACAATGATCTATTTATGTCAATAAGGCCCCAAATCTAATACCTAATCTTGTATCGATACCCTTCAGGGATATTTCCCAAGATTCTGCTTTAGTAATAAATTTTTTATAGCTTTTTTTAAATAGATTTTTTCCTGACAGCTGCACAAAATACCTATTTAAAGGCTTACAAAACTTGGGAAATGGTAATGAAAGTGACAGAGGATCTTTTTGAGAGAATATTTAAGATGCAATCAGATATTGTAAATAATGTAGATCAGCTGATTGCTGGGGAACATATTCGTTTAGTTGAAGGCCAGACTAAGCCAGCAGAAAGATTGATTGCACTGAGTGGAAAATGGTTCAGTGATTTATGAAAATAAGCCCACTCTATGCACACCTGACACCCTACTGCACCGAGAGGTCACTGACACTATATGTGAGACAGGAGCTGAGTTATACGCAAGAAATACAAGTTACGAGTACAGATAAACCAAATGTTAATTTACAGCAAGTAAAGACAGATAGAAAAAACCCAGATCAAATGGATGCTTGAGGTACACATTGTCTTTGCTCCAATTTGGTTTCATCAGACATGACGCAGTCAGACCAAATGCAATGGGTTTTGTTCCAGACAGGGAAAAAAAAGCATTTGAAAATTATTCATTGTATTCATCTTGATCATGTCAGTCTACTTGTTAAACATTTTTAGACATTGATGTTGTTTTTTGAAAGTCCGCTCTTGAATATTTGCTTCAGTCTACTATGAACATTGTGTCATTGGTTTCATATTTGTGATTTTCTTTACCACTGTATATCGCCTCTTTTACTCTCTCTCTCTCTCTCTCCCCCCCCCCTCTCTCTCTCTCTCTTTCTCTCTCTCTCTCTTTCTCTCTCTCTCTCTGTCTCTCTCTCTCTCTCCCCCCCCCCCCCTCTCTCTCTCTCTCTTTCTCTCTCTCTCTCTGTCTCTCTCTCTCTCTCTCTCTCTCCCCCCCCCTCTCTCTCTCTCTCACTCTCTCTCTCTCTTTCTCTCTCTCTCTCTCTCTCTCTCTAATATAAATAGAACATTACAAGGAGAGACTGTCTTAGGGCAACTAATATGACACAGTGTGTATGATGGGAGTAAACTCATCCAACTGGTATTCTCCAGTCCTGCTATAGTCTGAACTCACTTCAAAAAGATTAGAGTCCATGTGCGATTGAGGATTAATACGATTGAGGATTAATAACCCAACTTAAATGACCCCATTAGTATGAACTCTGACAAAGTGTCACAATTATCAGTCCACTCAGTACTTTTTCAAAATCGATAACTTATCAATGGGATAAACTCATTCATTCAAATTAGTGCAATAAAGTTATCCATGGCTGGTGTGTATAAGCAACTCACATCTTTTTGAAGTCCCATAGAGTGTACTCAGGCCAGTCAATGTAGCAGACTACCCGCCCAGGCAGCTGGGCTGTGCTGGAATAGTAGTACTGAGGGAAAGCCAAGAGAGCAGCTAGCACCCAGATCACTCCCACCACCAGCTTGGTCTCTGTGGATGACAGCCGCTGCTGCAAAGGGTGGATTATAGCCATATACCTAAGGAAGAACACATTCTGCACAGTTAAAGCTGAGCTGAATGTCTTTAAGTGCTTGGATTTAAACTGCTGTGAGTGCTGTGACATCTTTAGATGTAGTCTAATATGGCAAGATAAGAAAGTTAAGGCTCCTATATGCCCCATTAGCATGGCGTGTAATACTGACATTACAGGTGTGACACTCTATTATATGTGTATCAACAGTAGATTTTTACCTCTTTGAATTGTTTTTGTTTGTCAGGAGCCACCAGTTTGTTTGTTTGTTTGTTTTCAATAATGCTTCTTTTGGGAGGTTTGCTGTTACGCCTAATGTCCATTGTGTAGGAGAGCCTGATATGTTTCCCTTCTGAGAGGTTCTGGTCAGTTTTGGGTTTAACAGCAGTGTAGAAATGTAATGAAATTCTTTAGCATTCAGCAGACTCTTCACGACATCCTTAACTAAATGTATTTGTTTAGGGTTAGGGTTAGGGTGAACTCAATGTTAACCAATGGAATGTAGGTGTACATCACTTCTTCATATTTACTGGTCATGAAAATTACAAGGATAGAATATTAAGGAGGATAAAATTGTTTTCACTCAAATCTAACACCCAGTCAACTCCCAAACGACCCTGACAGGCTATGACAGAAACTGCCAAGGATGGAGACAGTTGATAATCTGACACAGCTTCATTATTATTTAATTAACATTAACATTAACATTATTTAATCAATCTTAGTTACAGTCTGGGAACTGGATATTTGCTGCTGCTCCTTCAAACAATCATTTGATGGGTGAATGTATTATTCTGGTCATGTTATGTGTTTTGCTCTGACATGAGCACAGGATATGCTGTAAGCTTTGCTCCCCTGTCAGTGACTGAGCCCACAGTTCGGTGGCGTATTGTGGTCGAAGCAAGCGTAAAAATGATGAGGTTTGAGGTGCCACGGGGTTAAAGTCTGACTTGAAGCATTTTATGTACATGCACTGAAACTGTCTGCATCTTTACATCCCTACGGTCATTTTTAAAAACGTCATTCGCCTGGCTCCGACAGAACAGAACCTTACAGGAGCAACCGTAAAATATAATTTTCGGATGGCACAGTCACTGCAGCGACCAATGCGAGACGCACTGTGGGTTCTTACTTTCAACGATTTGGCACGAAAGTTAGCACGCATATGTTTACTGCTTGTGTAACTATAGCCTACACGACCATTCAGCTCATGGCACCTTGTAGCAACTCATAATGTAATAACTGAGCATAATGTAATAAAATGTAATAAAACTCATGATCATATGCCTATAATGTAGGCCTAATAAAAATGTTGGGTTAGAATTAGGGTTAGGGTTGGTAGACACAGGCTCTACCAACTCTAACCCTAACCCTAACTCACTTTATAATGTAGTAACTGGCATATAACGTAATAACGTATTACATTATGCGCAAAAAGATGTTGCATTATGCGATCAACATTTTTATTACATTATAGGCATATTATTACATTATGAGTTTTTAATTACATTTTTTTAAATTACATTATGTAGGCTTACCTTCATGATCTTATGCGCAGTTATTACATTACGAGTTGCTACACACCTCCTTTGTGATTCCTGGAAAAAAGTCGGGGAAAAACGTCTAAACACGGACATACTGGAATAACTTACCTGTCCAGTGCTATTGCAGTCATAGAGTAAATGCTTGCGAAGACGGCGGCGATGGGAAAGAAGTTGTGGAAACGGCAGTATACCAGCCCAAAGTACCACTCATTGTGCACTGCATAAGCAAAATTGATAACGGTGTTGAACGCTGACATCGACACCTCCGCAAAAGCAAGATTGACCAGAAAATAGTTGGTCACAGTTCTCATCCGTTTATGTGCTAAAACGATCCATATGACTGTGATGTTGCCAACTACCGACACAATAACTATCATGCTGTAAGCGATTGCCCATAGAACAATCTGCCACACTGGTTGAATAAACTGATTTGAAATTACTATGGTGTCATTAGCAAGAGAATCATTGGTCCAATTTCCGTTTGCGTAAAGGGGATCCATCATTTTGCTCGGTATACCAGTCCTCTCCTTATCAAAAAATGAAATTAAAAAATTGCCTGAAATTATTAATAAAATGCCTGTTTTTTTATAGAATTATTAACGAAATACGATATCCTTTAGTTAATCTGAAACTGAAAACTCCTCGTGATAACAGGCAATGCCTACTCCAAGAAACAGGGACGCACACCACATAGGCTACAGACTGTTCTGTTCACTCTCGCGCTCCCTCGTCTCCCAGCTGTCACCCTAAACCCCCACCACCCCCAATCCACACTTGACGCAGATCATGAGATAAGTAGAACATATTTCAAACTAATCATAGAAAGTGGTCAATTTGAACTGACAAATTGAACAGTTACATGTTTGGGAGCATTTCTGTTGTGAACTGGCGCATGCTCTGTTTCACACATCGGTAGGTAGGGCCTATATCTGAAAATCAGAGAATAATGAGGGGTAGCATTCAGTCTGGAACTGCATTAAACTGATTAGTTAGACAGTGTGTCAGGAAAGTAGTGCAATGACAAGCCATGTCATTCATGTTAAACACCAAGTGGATTAAAATAACTTCTAATTTCACTCTTAAATTTATATTCTTAAACTCTTAAATGTAATTCTTACATCTGGGATAGGAGCAGAAGGGAAAGGCTGCCATCTTAAAATCAAATGCATATATTAAAATCATTCAATTTTTATTTAGGGGAATCAGTTATTTAAAGGGTAATACTATTTTACTCAAACTTATATATGAAAGGAATGTTCAAAGCATTGTTGCTTTGGTGAGTAAATTAGTGGTCAAAGCATCTTGTCTGTGGTGTGTATTCTGCCCTCAAAGTGCGTTACTATGCTGCGTAGCTAGACAGCTAACGAACAGCTAAGCATTTTCAAATAAAGACATAACTTTTATTGATTTTACTGAAGCAATGTTTTTGTTGTAGAACTGAAAATACAAACAGGAAAAACATACACATCGTTATACATGACTATTAAATTAACAGAATTAAATTGAACCGGGGATTTACATCATAGTCAGTTTACGCTACACTGTAAAAAAATTATATGCTGGAACTACTCCAAAAGGTGAGGCAGCTATATTATACGCAATAATATTAAGCAAGTGTATAGTGTTTAAATACACTCAAGATAAATCACATAAAATGACCCAAATTATTTGAGTAATTTTTAAATGCGTCCCTCAAAAAAATAGTGTGAAACTGATTAGTGAAAATCAGTACCTACCAAATGAGTCAAGCAGATTTATTTAATTTCACTGCATAAATGTTGTTAATTTTACACGATTTCATCGAGTACTTTCATTTAATATAACCACATATAATGTTATTGCCTACAGGACCGTACCCCGAAGTAGATCGTCATTGCTGGATATGCCCGTTCTCCCAAGAGCTGACGACCCCTCTCCCCAATCGCTTCCTTGCTTTCCTACATGAAAGGAGCGTTGGGTAGCAGGGATTACTTACAACCTCTTATACTACAACCCAAAATGATTCTTTTACATACGTACAAGATTCCCACTCAGAGGCGTTCAGTCATCATCTCATACATGGTAGCTTTGCACCTCTGGCTTCTCAGCCAAGCACTGCACTAAATGCAAAGCAGTTGTAATGAGGACTGTGGTGACCATTCTCTTTTTAAAAAACTCTTTTCAATCGTTGTAGAGAGTTTGCTAGGTCGAATGTAAGCGGAGACTGCCCATAATACACCGTGGTGCTGACATCGGACGTTGGAGCTCCAAATTTTTTAATTATAGTGATTTAATAATCTGGAGTTCATATTACTTAATCAAGAAGTGATTTGAAATTAATCAAAAGGTCTTAGTCGACATAACTAAAAATTTGATTACGTGTTATAACAACTAAAAGTTTAAGTCAGTAGAATTCATAAGGACATTTTAAATTTACACAGTGTAATGGAATTAATTTATCTGAACGATTGGGATTACGGTGCACCATTGTTTTAAGGGAGTTTGCATGCATTTCATTTCTTGTAGGTCTGTACTGTAGTTTACTAAATGGCATTAAATAAAAACATTATTAAATAGCATTAAATGAAAAAATTAGCTCTTCATAGTCTTAAAATGCATATTGTACACAAAAACACACAGACAGACTTTAGTCTTTATAATATATTGTTGTACGAACAACATTCAAAAAAGCATGAACATTCATGAGAAATTAAATCCGATGCCATATTTGTGCCCTCACACTGAATCTTACTCACACTGGCCAACTTTTAAACTGTTATAAAGGGTAACCTCAATGCGTCTGTGGCCAATACATAATTTACAGTTAGTAAGATTAGTTAGCATTAGATAAAGCTAGCTAAAGCTAACAATCCAAGCGCCAGGATAGCGAGAGACTGGAGAGTAGGCGCTAAGTGCGAGCAATAAGTAATAAGTGCGAGTTTCCCTCAAGATAGAGGCAGGAGAATAGATAGAGAAGAGCACCTTAGGTGTGAGTAAGGCGTATTAGGGGGTTAGAGGTGTTAGTTGTTAGGAGAGGAGGTGTTCTGGGAAAAGGTGAGTCTTCAAGAGGTTCTTGGAGATAGAGAGGGACGCCCCTGCTCGGATGGCAGTTCTTTAAAATAGAGAGGGACGCCCCTGCTTGGATGGTAGTTCTTTAAAATAGAGAGGGACGCCCCTGCTCGGATGGTAGTTCTTTAAAATAGAGAGGGACGCCCCTGCTCGGATGGTAGTTCTTTAAAATAGAGAGGGACGCCCCTGCTTGGATGGCAGTTGGTAGCTTGTTCCACCATTGGGAAACCACACGCAAAAACAGTCTGTACTGAGACTGCCTTGTGTGTAGGGGTGGCAAGGCTAGACGACATTCCTTGGAGGAACGCAGTGGATGAGAAGGAGCATAAGCCCGTGTTTAGTGAGTTTAGGTAGATGGGTGCGGATGCAGAAGTCACTCTGTAAGTGAGCGTTAGTGGTTTGAATTTGATTCGGGCGGCTGTGGGTAGCCAGTGGAGGTCGATAAGTAGCGGTGTGACATGCGCCCTCTTAGGCTCATTAAAAACCAGACGCGCCGCCGGATTCTGGACCATCTGTAGGGGTTTCACTGTGTAAGCTGGGAGACCTGCTAGAAGGGCATTACAGTAGTCGAGCCGAGAGATAACCATGGCCTGTACCAGGAGTTGGGTGGCATACTGAGTCAGGTAGGGCTGAGTCTTGTTAGGCTGCTTTAAGCATTTTTGAAATATGCTTGAAAATAACAAGCTTCATTGGATTCTCAAGTTTGTGTGTGTGTGTTTTGCTGACATCTAACCCTCTATATTCCATTGGCGACTACTAGTTGCAGCCAGGGGAAGCCAGGCTTCCTCAGAATTAAATGACTTGAGACATGAAAATCTCTATAACAATAACAGCACGTGAAATAAATTTTGATGAAACTTCACGTGATTATATTCCAGTTTTGATTATGTCGCCTACCTTATATTTTTACAGTGACTATGGTGACAGGAAAGCTTTTTAACGTCACATCGTTCTATGTTTCTCGCTTTACAGTAGCTTCGCAAGGACATTTCATGTCACCGAGGGGAAGCCAGACTTGGCCTCCTCTCACTTTTTTTTTTTTTTTTTTAGAAAAACTAGCCAATCGCCATCAAGTGTTGTTCTGCTCTGACTGGACTTTGGAAGCGAATGCCCAGTGGATGTGTAAAGGAGGAGCGCGAATGTTTGGCTTCCATGAGAACATACAGTAAATTGTTGGCGGGCGGGTGAGGGAATCCAACCTGCCACTGTCTTCACACCAATCAGATCAGAAATGCAAATCATAACCGTTTGACATGAGCAGCTAATAAACTGAATTTCAGCCAGAGAGTGAGTAGATGGTCAGAGATCACTGTAGTAGTAAGACATGGATGTTGACTTTTTTGTTGCAAAACGATTTTGCTAAGTTGCCATTTGGCTGACATGAGATATTGCCATAGTGCAGCAGTAAAGTAAGTAAAAGACAGCAGTAAAGTAAGAACTTTTCCAACTAACACTTTGCTAAGACTGCATGGTTAACTGCCACTGTGACAGAGGCTATATTATATATACTCAAGAGGCTATACTGTTGACCAGGCGTGCCATTTGAGAGGACAGCTCTATGGGCTAGCAGTCCATGGGTTACTACAGGGTTTATGGAGTTGGCTAGAGCAACGGTGAATTGATTAGATGCACGGTTACTGTGAAACATATTACCATAGCCTAATAATCACTCTACACTACTGATCAGTGTATGTCATTACCATGGCAAGTATTCTTGGGCTTCCTCTATCAAAACCCCCACACGCTGCTACTACTGTATGCCTTTTCCTGTCAAGTCCTCACTGGTGGCTCCAATCATCTAACCAATGAATGTTGTCAAATTTGACAGAATGAAAGCTGAGCTTCAATTACACACTGCACACTGGAATATGTCTACCATAAGAGAAGAGAAAGCAGAGAGAAGCTATACAAGCCTTCCTGTCTCCCAAACTTGTGAGATGCTGGATAGATAACAGTAATAGTAACACCTGGATAGATGACTGTAACACGTTCATTACAAGTTATAGCTCTAGCCATCAACACTCTAATTTGGAATTTTGTCATATTAAAGTTGAATGAGAGTGAAAGGGTTGTGTAAGTCTGCTGGATTGTGGCCTGTTTGCCCAGGGAAGTGCTGAGGGGTAATTGGATCTTAGAAAAGGAGGAAGAAGAGAAGGAAGAGAGGCACAGGGCCAAATGGCTTTGGATGTGCACAGAAATTAGAATAAGCATCCTCTTCTTAACTTCAGCTGCAGCTTCACCTCTCCTAAAACCTAAAAACTGATGAGCAGAAAAATGAAAAGTAAAATGTACTCTCTTTTAAATGAAGTCTGATTCTCTTAATGAATTTTCATGTGCACTATGGTTTTATGCAGATTTTCTTGTCATTTCACTCTGACTTACCCCCCAAATCAAATACTCTGCAATCTGTAGGTGTCTTAGAAATCCTATCCAAAACAGAGAGGGTGGCCATAGAACCATAAGTAACTGTTATGAAACACTCCTTCATTAACAAGACCATTTTAAAATCATGGCATCAGACGCCTGTATGATAAGACTGTATCCTACAGGGTACGGTGTTCAATTTTCTACAGTGGTCCGTGTTGTCAAAGTAATGTACTACTTTCCAATAAAGAAAGGAGCTCACTTCAGATTTACAACATCACCTGTGCAACTGTGGCATCACCTCTTCTGTGGAGGTATGTAGTTAGGGCATGATTCAGTATGGATCTGAACCTCTTCAACAAATATTTAATCTGATAATAAGTTATTATTAGATGGCCATGTCTTGGTTATATATTTATGACTGAATGCTAACTGAAGCATCAGCAGGCCACGATCAGATAACACAATTGCTTCATAGTCACAGCATCTTACTGCTGATAAAAACTTACAGTCAATCAGACAGAAAGCAATCCTTGATTAAGAACGGACTGACGAAAAATAGGAACGTCTATATTGGTTTGGAAACATGAACCTCCTAGTTCTGCTATTTTATATGTATTCAAGAATGTATGAATCACTTTGGCTAATTTAGAAAGGGGAACTGGTCTGTTTGATGATCTGTCTAAAGCAGGACTGAGTGCTAGGTTAAAAACCCCATTCATTATCAAGTTATGAGGGTCCAGATTAGACAAGGTGTTTTAAAGAAAGCTGATATGAAACATTCATCATCAATAATTATATTTGGGGGTGTAAAAGCTGGCTAGATCTATAAAGATATCATAAAATTTCTCCATTACTCATATATTTGCCTTGAGGATCTGAAATGATCCTAGTTAAGATTAAAGGTATAATCTTTTTTATGAGTATAACTGTACTCTAGGCTTAAAAAGAAAACTGAATAGAAATATTTCCCCCGCCTAATTACTGTGTAAATAGTTTTGGTCTTGATTTTTCAAATGTATTTCCTGTAAAAACGGGATGTCAATCCCCAGCCTTTTAAGATGCGTGATAACATTGCCCTGCTTCACGGCACCATTAGCCCCTAACAATTCCATGTTCTGGACCAGACAGGGGCTCCCAGGTTTAGTGGGCTGTTTTCCAAACACCAGCCACAGTCACATTTCCAAAGGAATAAATTAGAAACAAAATGCTTCCCCTATGACATCTGCTCAAAAGCTCTGACAAGCTAAATCCAGCCCCTGTCTGGTTTTCTTCAAACAAAAAGCAAGGAAAAAAGAACATTTAAGTAAGAATGACAACTATGGTCTAAAATAACTTTTAACTAAGAGCTTCACTTACTACTAAGCTCCTCTGAAGCAATATGAAATCTTTAAATCAACCAGTATTTACTCTTAACGTGAATTCAAAGTGTGTTAATATTCTTAACGTTAATTCAAAGAGTGTTAATATTCAAAGAGATCTCATATGAATATATTTACACAGCCGTTATATATTTTGATATATGATGGACTTGTTGCTGACATTCTTAAAAGCTAAATTTCTTGCTCTATACGCTTTAGCTCGCTTTAGTGTAGAAATCTTAAATAGTTTATGTCCATGTTCTGTTGTAGCATTTCCAAAATGTGTGTGTTTGTATGTGTGTTTGTTTACTCATTTATCTATTTATTTAGCCAATGTATCATTCTATCTTATTGTTTTTCTGCTTGTTTGCTATGTTTATGGTGTCACAGGATCTTAATCTTACAATCTTTATGTTAACTGTTAACAGGATTATTTACATCATATATGCTATGCTATGCATCTATCTTTGAATAAATACTGCGCTACGCAACAAACTGTTACTTTATGTATCTATGGCGATTAGATTTATATTGTTAATAGTAAATATGTTGCTGTGGTAGACATTGTCTTTGCACAGTATAGCCCTAGTTATTGTTAATGTTTCCTGACAATCATATAATGTTCTCATTTTCCTTCATCTTTTGAGTGTGCGTGTGTCTCATATGCTTGAGGATGAAAGTCTTGTGTGAGTGTTGCTGTCTTCCCCCCAGTTCTGCCTCGCTCCCCTCCATCCTCTTCACCCCTCCCTGTCAGCCTCCTCCTCATCGCCACCCCCATCTCCTGCTTTTGTTGTTATTATTTTGTCTTTTTGCTAGTGTATTTCCTTTTGCATTATTATTGTGTTACTTGTAATTGCTCTCTGGATCAGCTCCTATTGCACACCTGACTGGCCATGAAGGGGTTTCTGCTCTCTGTGGTCCTTCTCAAGATTTCTTCCATTTTTTCCCTGTTACACCTGGGTTTTTGGGAGTTTTTTCTTGCCTACTATGAGGATTAAGTCAGGGGATGCTGTCCTGTTTTGTTTGTTGTGGGCATGTAAAGCCCTTTGAGACTTTAAATAGTGAATATCGGGCTCTAAATAAACTTGAAACTTGAAATTTGAAATTTTACGAAAGCTTGGTTTCAGTTTAAGTATGCTTTATCTAAATTGCTAAGCTATAAATAACTGAAAGTAATTGCCAATTTATATCATTTATTGTTTATTTGGAAAAACAAAGGAAAGACCTGAAATGAGATGGACTCATTTACTGTTAGAGCCATAATGGGGCTCAGTCTACAGTTTTCATCATTACCGTTATCACTGGCTTACCTCAAGCCCAGCTGTGAGTACACCAGATGCTCGCGCCACTGCCCCTGACCAATGCACTGACCAGATCTTGAGTTGGTCCCTGTGTGTCTTCTAGCCACTGCTGTTCTGTACTTAAGATGGGTTAATAGTAGAGAGGAATTTCTCTATGGGGATCAATCAAGGGTAACTTAAGACAAAAGTTAATTCTGCTGATGTCAAATTGTGCTGTAGCACACACAAAATATCTCCCATTTTCTCCTTTGAACTTCAGGCCAAATGAGTTCTTAAATGAAATGTAATACTGCTGCTTGACTGTTTTTGGTGTATTGCAAAAGAGGATGACAAAAGCATGAATCTAAAGCATTATTCATCTCCTTTAGATTCATTCCCTGGAGTCACTGATTTGCTGCCGTTAATCTATATGATAATTAACTAAATCCTGTCCCACAGAGGTGACAAAAGTGATGTCCAAGTGTCACATCGAGTAATTTATCATTTCCTTGAAACAACTGTAGTCGCTTTGTGGAATGACAAGAGGGCTTTGTTGGGCATTTGAATTTGTTGGTAAAATGATAAAAAGGCACAGAGATTGATTGAGAGATGGATTTTGGTTGTTGTCCTCCTTACTGAGGCTCAATGATGGTGCAAACAAGGAATGAGGGGAGAAGAGAGGAACCACTCCTTGCACAAGATGATACTGTCCCCGAGGGTTAACCCTAAGTATTACTGTGTCAAGGTGTTACTGCGACAAACAATTTTTTGGGCAGAGATATGCACAGGCATCACAAGGCCTTCGACCCTGTGTGTCTTAGATAACAAGCACCTTTAACCCATATCTGAGAGAAAAATTAGTGTTTTCGGGTTTTCTGCTGGACCCTCTGATTTATGACAAGTGTAAATGACCACATGTAAATGACTGTCCATATTTGTACAAAGGTAAAGATTTTGTAAGTGTGTACAAAGGCAAACAGTTATGTATGAAGATATGAGTGAGTTATATGTATGTACCTCTGACCCTAATGCTACAGAAAGCACTCTGCCAGGTCCCACAGCTGAAAAGGCATTTTTTCCCTATTATGGTCCATAATTGCATTCAATTTAGAAAATTTTAGTAAATTTAATTTTAATGTCAATTTAATTTGTTATGAAATATATTTGTACATTTCATTTACATACTCTTTATTATTGTATGAAAAAGTAAAGTTTTGTGATGAATATACATCATGTCTACAGCTCCTGTCATCATAATCACTGTTCAAACCAACTTAGAATGAATCTGAGAACTCAATTCTCATTTTATACTGAATCTCTGGGAAATCACATATTATTTTAGATTGAATGTTTCAGATGCAAATTTTAGATTATTCTGTAACTCAGCCAGTTTACCAGGAGAGCAGTGTGGTCCTGTGATGTTAAACTTTGCCAGCTCACGAGTAAAACTACTCTGATATGAGGACCAATAACTGTGATATTCAAATGCTAATTTGACTGTACTCAGATTAGTATTCAGTGTGCTGAAATCTGTGGAACAACTGATCACTTCACTCAGGAGCAAACAGACACAACCCAAGACTCGTGTTTGTGCTCTTACTGTTTGTTTTCCCCAAAAATATTTAGTTACATAATCATAGGCAAATCCAAGTATGTTGTCTTTCTCTGTGCCATTTTACACAGAATTAGTTTTTGCATCCATTGCTATGCCAGCCTTGTGCACCAATGGCAAGGGCATTCAGTTCCTATTCAATTCAATTCAATTCAATTCAATTCAATCCAGGTTTATTTATTTATTTACATATTTACATATTTATTTATTTATTTATTTATTCATATATATTTTTTAAATGTATTTATTTTGCATTTTTAACAATTCAATTGTCACAAAAAGCTTTACAGAGACCAGTGCCTAAACCCCCAGTGAGCAAGCCCAAGGCAACAGTGGCAAGAAAAAACTCCTAAGGAAACCTAGGGAGGGACCAAGACTCAACAGATAGATCCCATCCTCCTCTGGCTAGCAAACAGAACAAGGAAACTCACAGTACAGGACTCCAGGGTTACCAGATTCAATGGCCTTTAAAATTATTAGCAGAACCTAATTTATTATGTTAACAGTACAGCAGAGTTCCTATACACGAGGAGCAACCTGCTGGACCTGCTCTATGGGAAGAAGATCAGTGGGTCAAGTGGGGAAATCCACAGCAGGCCGAAGAGAAGAGGTAGGAGACCTATGGCACGGGCTATCACACTTCCCTGATGTACACAATTTGCATAACAAGCTGAATGAACTTTCAACATTAATACTGAATGATGAGCACTACAGACACATTATTCCCTTTTGCTTTACAGAGACATTGCTGATTGAAGACCTTGACATCAATCTGGATGGATTCACAACTCTGGATGTTTGTGTTTGGCTGTCAGTGACAGGTGGGTGATAAACTACATCAAATGTGAAACAGTTAGAACTTAAAACTATGAAATAAGAACTTTTGAACAACTGTACCTCCCATGTAAATTTGGGCTAATCCCTGTTATTTTGGTACAGATAACCAGAGACTGATTTCTCATGGTGTATCAGTCCCTAATTGTGTGCTTACCTTTAACATTGTGTCCTTATTCAGGTGACTGACTGGTAAAGACAAAGCCAAGTTCTGTAGAGTGGTTGGCTGGGGAAGTAAGATCACTGGATATAAACAGACCCAGTCCCCAGACCACCACACTAAGGCAGTGAAAAGAATGGAATACAATATACTGAGTGATCTCATCCCTTTCTCCATCCTCCTACACCAAATGCCCTCGGGGCACAGGTTTAGGGTCCCCGTTGCTAGACATTGTGTTTTCAAGGGATCTCTGTGTCTGTTAAGGAAAAGCTCTTGGTGGCATTCTCTCTCATCTGCCATAACAACATTTACAGTTACATTGATTTCTTCAGCAGAGGCTTTTATTCAAAGAGACTTCAAAGAGAGGCAGAATACGAACCCAACATGTCACCGTGACAGAGCTGTCTGTGATATACGTGCCAGAGCTGTCTGTGATATACGTGCCAGAGCTGTCTGTGATATACGTGACAGAGCTGTCTGTGATATACGTGCCAGAGCTGTCTGTGATATACGTGCCAGAGCTGTCTGTGATATACGTGACAGAGCTGTCTGTGATATACGTGCTGCCACTAAGCTCAGTTTTACACCAGATACAAATGCAAAAAACATCGAAAGAAAGTAAGAGAGTGAACTGCAGACAAATACAAGTCAGTCTATAGCTCCATAATCTAAAGTCATCATGTACCTCCTGATGTAATGTATCACAAAAAGAAGTGCTAAGTAGTACTTGTCTAAGAGGGTAGGAAATGTGCATCATAAAAATAAGTGCATGCAAAGCAGTATAAGCATCAGTACAGACTTATAGTATCAACAAGGGAGTGCCATAAAATCTAGATCATAGAAAGATAAGTCACACATTGTGACATTTGAACTATCAAGACAGTTGGCAGGGGTCAGATATCGGGAGATGGATTAGTTTGTGGCTGTGAGGGTCAGAGTCACAGGTTAAAGGTCAGTCTATTCAGTCTATTAATTGCATTTGAGTCATAAGGAAATGAGTGCTTCTCCTAATTCTTGAACATGGAAATTGCTGTCATTACAAAACCTAAATCACTGCCTGGTGCAAGTAAATTTGGTTGCAGAGGACATCATGAAACCACTGGTTTAAAAGTTTGGATTGACGGTGAGTTGATGGTATAGTGTTTACAGTGCTTTTGACAGGTGGAATAAGATTGGCAGGTGGAATAAGACTGGCAGGTGGAATAAGATTAACAGGTGGAATAAGATTGACAGGTGGAATAAGATTGGCAGGTGGAATAAGATTGGCAGGTGGAATAAGATTGACAGGTGGAATAAGATTGGCAGGTGGAATAAGATTGGCAGGTGGAATAAGATTAACAGGTGGAATAAGATTGGCAGGTGGAATAAGATTGACAGGTGGAATAAGATTGACAGGTGGAATATCTTTTAAACTAGCAGTTATCAAACCCCTAATTAAAAAACCTGACCTTGACCCCTGTTCATTGACCAACTACAGGCCAATATCTAACCTCCCCTTTATTTCCAAGATCCTAGAAAGGGCTGTAGCACAGCAGTTATGCTCATACTTACATAAGAATAACATCCATGAACTTTATCAGTCAGGATTTAGGCCTCATCACAGCACAGAGACAGCACTGGTTAAAGTTGCAAATGACCTCTTACTGGCCTCTGATCAGGGTTGTGTCTCCTTGCTTGTGCTACTTGACCTCAGTGCAGCCTTTGACACCATTGATCATACCATTCTCCTTGATAGACTAGAAAATGTTGTTGGAGTTAAGGGAACGGCCCTCTTATGGCTTAGGTCCTACTTAACTGATCGTTATCAGTTTGTTGATGTAAATGGTGAGTCCTCTGCACATACTGAGGTAAAGTTCGGAGTCCCGCAAGGTTCTGTGTTAGGCCCACTGCTTTTCTCTTTATATATGCTACCTCTAGGTAATGTTATTCGTAAACACGGTATTAGCTTCCACTGCTATGCTGATGACACACAGTTGTATGTCTCAGCGAAGCCAGACGAGAGACACCAACTTAACAAAATTGAGGAATGTCTAAAGGATATTAGGCACTGGATGCTTACGAATTTCCTCTCACTCAACACTGAAAAAACAGAAGTACTTGTACTAGGATCACATGCAGCTAGGAGTAAGCTTTCCGACCACATAGTTACTCTGGATGGCCTTTCTCTTTCATTAGGTGCAGCAGTAAAAGATCTTGGTGTAATTATTGACCCCAGTCTTTTATTTGAAGCTCATGTAGATAATATTACCAGGATAGCCTTCTTTCATCTTAGAAATATTAACAAGATAAGAAATGCATTGTCATTTCAAGATGCTGAAAAATTGGTTCATGCTTTCATTACCTCTAGATTAGACTACTGTAATGCCTTACTGTCTGGATGCTCTACTAGGTGTATAAATAAGCTACAGTTAGTTCAGAATGCAGCAGCCAGAGTTCTTACTAGAACCAAAAAATATGATCACATCACCCCTATCTTATCCACACTGCACTGGCTCCCAGTCAAATCTCGTATTGATTATAAAATCTTACTATTAACATATAGAGCATTAAATGGTCTTGCGCCACAGTACCTGCGCGAACTCCTGGTCTTTTATGATCCACCACGCCTACTTAGATCAAAAGGTGCAGGCTATTTGTTGGTACCTCGAGTTATGATGGCTACAGCAGGGGGCAGAGCCTTCTCTTACAGAGCCCCACAGTTATGGAATAGCCTCCCAATTAATGTTCGAGACTCAGACACAGTCTCTATGTTTAAGTCAAGGCTGAAAACTTATCTGTTTAGCCAAGCCTTTTGCTAATAGCTCTTTACTAGGCAAAGGAGCAGATCTGGAGGGTTCTCGGGCATAGATTGTTTGGTGAACTGGGATGTTTGGATGCTGTCGCCCCGCCACTTTAACATGTTCACTCAGGTTTGTTGACTGTGGAGTGGGTGGCCGCCTTGTGTCCCAGAGTGCCATCATGTTCATATTACCTTCTAGCTCTCCCTTTTAGCTATGCTGTACTAGTTAGTCTTGCTGGAGTCCCTGCCTGCACTCGGCACACGATGTATATTTACCTCAACCATTATGTGGAAATGAACATCTAACAATGTGCCTCTCTCTCTCTCTCTCTCTCTCTCTCTCCCTCTCTCCCTCTCTCTCTCTCTCTCCCTCTCTCTCTCTCTCTCTCTCTCTCTCTCTCTCTCTCTCTCTCTCTCTCTCTGTCGAGCCACACATGCTACTCCTGAGACACCAGTGATCCTGACTCCTCCCGCCCTGTGGACTGATCCATCCTGGTGTCATCATCTTCCATCCCCCGTCAGCCTCCTGTCTACATCACCATCCCCTTTGTTCATGCCCCAATTTACTTTCAGCTGTAACTGCCCACGTGGTCGGCACCTATTGCACACCTGTCTGACCAAGGAGGGGTCTCCTCTCTCTGTGGTCCTCCTCAAGATTTCTCCCATTTTCCCATTTCCTTCTTGGGTTTTTGGGGAGTTTTTTCTTGCCCGCCATGAGGATTAAGTCAGGGGGTGCCGTCATATTTTGATTTGACTGTTGTGGCCTGTAAAGCCCCTTGAGACTGTAAACAGTGATATTGGGCTCTAAATAAACTTGAACTTGAACTTGAACTTGAATATGATTGACAGGTGGAATAAGATTGACAGGTGGAATAAGATTGGCAGGTGGAATAAGATTGGCAGGTGGAATAAGATTGACAGGTGGAATAAGATTGACAGGTGGAATATGATTGACAGGTGGAATAAGATTGGCAGGTGGAATAAGATTGACAGGTGGAATAAGATTGACGGGTGGAATATGATTGGCAGGTGGAATATGATTGACAGGTGGAATAAGATTGACAGGTGGAATAAGATTGGCAGGTGGAATATGATTGACAGGTGGAATAAGATTGGCAGGTGGAATATGATTGACAGGTGGAATAAGATTGACAGGTGGAATAAGATTGGCAGGTGGAATAAGATTGACAGGTGGAATATGATTGACAGGTGGAATAAGATTGGCAGGTGGAATAAGATTGGCAGGTGGAATATGATTGACAGGTGGAATAAGATTGGCAGGTGGAATAAGATTAACAGGTGGAATAAGATTGACAGGTGGAATAAGATTGACGGGTGGAATATGATTGACAGGTGGAATAAGATTGACAGGTGGAATATGATTGACAGGTGGAATATGATTGACAGGTGGAATAAGATTGTCTGCATGGTCCCAAGAGAGGCAGACACTGTGATTTTACCCCTTGCAAAGGATAAGAAACTTGTTTGTATGAGTTTGTTTCTTCAGTTACGGGAAATAAATCCTCTTTTTGCATTTTCTGTACACAGAAGCCTTCTGGAGCCTTCTGATTATGTCTCAAATATGTCACACATCAAAGGATTTTGCACAGGCATCCTTCCTTCATGCATCTTGCTATGACATTCATTTGGACAGCAGGACTTATCCTCAGATCTGCTTATCCCTGGAGACACATGAGGCTTACAAGTTACAATTATTCATCTATGCCAAAACTCCTGTGGGGCATCGAAGGAGCATGACTTTTGCGAATAGATTAACATCAGCATTGAAAAGGAAAAATATTAACAATATTCAGCTCCCTAATCTGAATATCTTTTAATTTCTTCATTCAAATAGCACCCTCTATAGCTTTTAGAGTCCTAAAATACCCTTACATTTTATATACATTTTATGTTTGTGCTTTAGTAATGACGATGCTGATAGTGACACAAAACTCTCTTCATGTTCTGAGTGTTAAGGACGACAGCATATTTTAAGGATCCCTCAGGAAAGATAAGTTTGCAAATAAAAAATTACCGTCAGATGATGATTTTAAAATAATTTTATTGAGCAAAATGACATATCTGCACAAAAGACACCCACCCACACACGCCTTTTGTTATTGTTTGTGCTTATTTGTGCATGGTTATGTGAAAAAGTCTGTGGTTATAAATTATCATAACCATCGGAGTATGTGCTACCAACTTAATAAGTTATGTGAGTTACTGTCCTATTGCTCTGAGGACTGCTGACTGACTAGGCAGGCCAACAGTCACTCACTGGCTGCTTTCCTGACATGGAAACGATATGCAAGCTGACAGCGTCGCAATTTGCTTTACAAAGACATTTAGCATAAATTTATGATGAGATCCACAACCCTAGAATATATCCATTGAGATTCTGAAGCAAATACTCATCTTCATGTCAGATTAGCATCTCAGACATTTAGACTTTGGAATTTCAGGGATTTTGACAAAGGGCAACAGTTAGCTAGCCAAAGGAGAAGCTCCAGCTGGCTAAATGCACCTGCACTGATGTCTCGTTGTGTGAGGAAGGCATAATACACAATTAAGATGAACATAAATATTATTTGAGTATAAATGTAAAGCTGTGAATAATATGAGTAATGTTTTCATTTTCAATTTAATTATGTTTTATATTTATTATGTTTTATCTAAAAGATGTTTTTATCTAAAGCAACATACATTACAAATTACAAATACAACATTACAAATATTAATATAAAGCTCCGAATGATCAGTATTTTCACCCTACCCTTGTTTTAGCTTGGTGACTTAATGCTGGTGATTATGTCAGTTTGTCTTAAAGTTTGAAACTGACCACTTTTGGGCACCAGTTGTCTTCACAAATTTATGGAGATATTTTACATTTTGATAAGATGCATTTGCAAAGTCTCACTATCTCTGCTACGTGTTCTCTGTCTGTGGTCATAAAGTCATTATGGGGGATGGAACCAGCAGAAACCCTGTTATGTCAAAATAATTTTTATGTATACAAAAACATGAAGTAACCCATGAGAGCTGAAAGTTGGCAGCCTACAGGCTGTAGAATCTTAGTAATCATGCAGCCACAGTTTTAGGAGTGATACTGCCACCGTGTGGAAACAACAGAAAGTTTAAATCAGTCCAGTTCAAACTAAAAGCTTCATTTACCTTCCAGGTGTCAGATTTTATTTGAATGTGCTACACATGGTCTTGTAGGAGTTTTGGTGGTTATGGGTGCTTAGAATAATTTTTTTAACCATTAGTTTCACTGAAGTTTA
The DNA here is from genome assembly GCF_902362185.1 of Chanos chanos. NCBI lineage: Eukaryota > Metazoa > Chordata > Actinopteri > Gonorynchiformes > Chanidae > Chanos > Chanos chanos. Next base: position 58,485,217 of record NC_044497.1, read on the forward strand.
ACCATTAGTTTCACTGAAGACTTTACTCAGCGCTGTTTAGGTGTTAAATATATGCAAATCTCATCCCTCTGAAGCATCATAAGTTTTGGCACTCTCGTTCTTTCCCCTTCTCTCTCATCTCTGTTTCTCTCTCCTCCTGTCAGTTGTCTGGCATTGAATATGCTTTAAAATGCATTTCTGTATTTTAAATCCAATTAATATTTTTAGCTAAGTTATCAATATCATTGATTTCATGGACACCCAGTGGCCTGAATCACATTTTCACTGAAAACCTCATTCATTATGTCAGCACAGAAGTCTGTGGCATTTCTGGAGGCTGTGGATGCACTCTCTCAGTAGAGGTCATATTGTCTGATGTCGACATTTAGCTGGCTGAGCAGTAAACTGGAGCCATTGCTCAATGAAAATGCTCAGTAAATTCACTGGGCTGTGTCCATTAGTGAAATAATTTTACTTTTTAAGTCGCATGTAAAAAACAAAACAGCTTGCAACTTTGTCAGTGGTAGATAAACTCTGAGAGTATTAATACCGTCCCAGAGTTGGGGTGGGGTTGGAGGTGGGGGGGGGGGGGGGGGGGGGTGATATCTCCTTCCAGTACTTATGTGATATCATTGTATAGGTGGTAAAAGTGAAGTCCAGTCTTCAAAAGACTAGACTCTTATGGTCACAGCATCCCAAAACAGCATATGCATCAACTCCAGTGGCAAATACTTACATCACAGGAGGCTCCCATACACAGAGTTCTGTGTGCCCAACTATATACTGCCCTCTAGAGCTTCTCTGCCAGTCCAAACTTAACAACTCACAGAAAATTCACAGGAAGAAAGAGCCTGCATTCTAAGACAGAGAGAGGGGGAGAAAGGGTGTCAAAGTCCTTCAGAAAGAGGACAGAAAATGCACTCAGTGTGTTGCCCTAGACAAATATAACCATCTCCACCTGACTGCATCAGAAAGACTTCCGTTGTTATTTCACTACAAAAATAAAAAATAACATTGGCAGACCATGTGCCACAATCAGCAACATCATCATCACATGATATCTGAACCAGGAAGAATTTAACGATTCAGTGTTCAGTCAGCTATTTGCCGTGCAGAACCCCAACACTCCACTATCAAAGACTACCAACACATATCACCCACCATCCAATGAATCAGGGAGGACCTGATCCCAGTAGAATCCTACCCAGTTGGACCCACCACAACAGTAAACATACTGATGTAAACATACTGATGTAAACATGCTGATGTAAACATGCTGAGGCAGTGTGAGGGAAATATACTGAGGCGGTGTGAGGTAAACACACTGAGGCGGTGTGAGGTAAATTTACTGAGGCAGTGTGAGGTAAATATACTGAGGCAGTGTGGGGTAAACACACTGAGGCAGTGTGAGGTAAATTTACTGAGGCAGTGTGAGGTAAATATACTGAGGCAGTGTGGGGTAAACACACTGAGGCAGTGTGAGGTAAATTTACTGAGGCAGTGTGAGGTAAATATACTGAGGCAGTGTGAGGTAAATATACAGAGGTAAACACACTGAGGCAGTGTGAGGTAAATATACAGAGGTAAACACACTGAGGCAGTGTGAGGTAAATACACTGAGGCAGTGTGAGGTAAACACACTGAGGCAGTGTGAGGTAAATATACAGAGGTAAACACACTGAGGCAGTGTGAGGTAAATACACTGAGGCAGTGTGAGGTAAACACACTGAGGCAGTGTGAGGTAAATATACAGAGGTAAGCATACTGGGGCAGTATGAGGTAAACACACTGAGGTGGTGTGAGGTAAATATACAGAGGTAAACACACTGAGGCAGTGTGAGGTAAATATACAGAGGTAAACACACTGAGGCAGTGTGAGGTAAATATACAGAGGTAAACACACTAAGGCGGTGTAAGGTAAATATACTGAGGCAGTGTGAGGTAAATATACTGTGAGGTAAATATACTGAGGCAGTGTGAGGTAAATACACTGAGGCAGTGTGAGGTAAACACACTGAGGCAGTGTGAGGTAAATATACAGAGGTAAACACACTGAGGCAGTGTGAGGTAAATACACTGAGGCAGTGTGAGGTAAACACACTGAGGCAGTGTGAGGGAAATATACAGAGGTAAGCATACTGGGGCAGACTGAGACTGTGAGCCTGAACCTCAATCTGCCTGCCTGCGACGGTTGCTCCTGATCTGTAAAATCCTAGGATAAACATTAAATCGAGTGGTGTTCCTTAGAGTATTACTCCAGAGCAGAAAGGACTGGGAATATGAATACTGACAGAGAATATCCCATTCAAACTGCATCATTTCAAGTTATTGTAGAAATTATAATGATAAATATGAATATTTGCATTTGCACTTTTTTCATTCTGTTTCAACTTTAAAAATTTAATAATTTTTTGTTAAACATTTATGCTAACAAAAAGAGATCACAATGAGTTACTTCTGAGAATATCCAGGCCCTTATTTCATCAATTTTTGGAGCTATAAGCTCCTCAGGAACATTGCTATTAGTTTAATAGGAACATGATGTCACTTAGACACAAATACTTACTGTCCCTGAAGCTATAGAAAAAATATACTACCCTCATTAAAACAGCCAAATATAAAACAAGGCACACACTCAGGTGGGATTATAATTTGTTAGAGACAGAACATACCCTTTATCAGTGATCAGATCTCATGCACATCGGACTTCAATTCAGAAGGGGTTCTTATCTATAGTGACAATGACTTATATGCAGCCTCCACTCCACTGCAGAATTCCATGGCTCAAACAACATGTTCTTTAACAATCTCCACACAGATACCAGCTGTTTCCAGGCTCAGGATAATTCTCTGCTATGTAGAGATTTTACTACCGGAACAAGCCCATATCTGACATCATAAAAACCAAAAAACATAACCACATTTTTATGGTCTCCAACCCAGTCCCTATAACAACAAAACAAAATCACTCCAACCATACTGAGAGCTTTCTACAACATGAAATCACTCCAACCATACTGAGAGCTTTCTATAACATGAAATCACTCCAACCATACTGAGAGCTTTCTATAACATGAAATCACTCCAACCATACTGAGAGCTTTCTATAACATGAAATCACTCCAACCATACTGAGAGCTTTCTATAACATTAAAAGGAAATTCCACAAATTTGAAAAACCAGTTAAATCCGGTATAACTTCCTAAACAGTGTCAATTTACCAACTGCATTATATGGAAGTGAAGTATCAGGTCCACTGGATAAACATGACTGCACTACATGGGACAGACATCCAATAGTGTCTTTCCATGCAAAATTTTGTAGAAATGTATTAAAAGTCCAGAGAAAACTGCAGTAAATGTATGCAATGCAGAGTGAAATGGGGAAAAAACTAAAACTCATTGCATGTTAGAATGCTGCCAGGCCCCTCAAATATAAATGATCAGAGTTCCAGCCGAATAAAAGCTCAGCTCAAAGTCTTTAGGAAAGACCAGTTAATACTGGGCTGTTCCCTCAAAGCTTGGCTGAAATCACCAAAAAGTAAATATTACTTTTTACAGTGGTTTCAGCCTTCTCCTTCTTCTTCTTCTTCTTCTTCTTCTTCTTCTTCTTCTTCTTCTTCTTCTTCACTTTTTTGTTTTATTGTTATTATAATTGTTTTTTGCAGATAAATCAGGTCACTGTTGTAAATATACACTGCATGGCCAAAAAAAAGTCACCATTTGGATTAGGAGCCTCTGGAAGCAGTGTTATGATCTGGGGTTGACTCTGGAAGCAGTGTTATGATCTGGGGTTGACTCTGGAGGCAGTGTTATGATCTGGGGTTGACTCTGGAAGCAGTGTTATGATCTGGAGCTGCTTTAGTTGGTCAGATTTAAGCTCAGCAACGTTAAGTGGCAATAAAACGAAGTCAGCTGAGTACCTGAATGTTCTGAATGACCAGCTTATCCCATCAATGGATTTTTTCTTCCCTGATGGCATGGGCATATTCCAGGACGACATGCCAAGATTCAACAGGCTCAAATTGTGAAACAGTGATTCAGGGAGCATGGGGAGTCATTTTCACACATGAATTGGCCACTGCAGAGTTGTGACCTTAACCACATTGAAAGTCTTTGGGATGTGCTGGAGAAGACTTTACAGAGTTGTTCAATTCTCCCGTCTTCAACAAGATCTTCAACAAGACCAAAAATGAATGCAACTCTGGACAGAATTAAATGTTGTGACGTTGAATAAAGTTGTCGAAACAATGCCACAGGGAATGCATGCTGTAATCAAAGCTAAATGAGGTCAAACAAAACATTCGAGTGTCCGACTTCTTCTTTGGCCAGGCTGTGTATGTTTGCCTGTGTTCACCTCCACCTTAGTAACTGTCTTTGGCCAGGCTGTGTATGTTTGGCTGTGTTCACCTCCACCTTAGTAACTGTCTTTGGCCAGGCTGTGTATGTTTGGCTGTGTTCACCTCCACCTTAGTAACTGTAATCAGCCATGGCAATATAGTCAGTTTGTACAGTCCTACCAGTAAAGCACTTGAATTTGAAATCTTGAGAGAGAGAGAGAGAGAGAGAGAGAGGGAGAGAGAGAGAGAGAGAGAGAGAGAGAGAGCGAGAGGGAGGGGTGGGTGGGGCACTTGCTGATATCTCCTCCCATTACCTCTGTGACATCATCAGTCTAGAGACAGTGAATGTAAAGTCCCATCTCCACTTGTGACATCTGCTCTCTTTTCATCCTCTATGTCAAGGTAGGATTTCAATTTCTGTGTCTCTCAATTTGTGCTTCTGAAAAATTTGTTTCTCTATTTTATTGTAATAGTTTTACCATTTTTGCATTTTAATTGTAGACTCTCCTGAGTGGTTTTACTTGTAAAAGAAGCTTCCACACTGATGAAAAAAGTGGGCTTCTTTTGGATGCCTGTTCTGTGGTATTTTGTACTTTTGCTTTAACAGAATTTTGAGGCAGGCTTCTGTTTTAATAGGAATTGATAATTCAAATTACAGTGATAATTTGATTATTTAGCCATTTTAGCTGCTGTTGACTTTGTTAAACAGTTTACTGATCATTGTGGTTGTGGTTCATTGTGGTTTTATGGTTTAAGTTTGTATGGTAATATTTGATATGGAATCATAGCAGTTATGTAAGTTGTTTTATGTGATTTTGAATACCCTGAAATGACGTGTGAAATGCCGTGTGACCCTGCACACGGCCTCAGCACGCTGGCCGTCTCTCTGACCAGCTCAATAACATTTACATGTGTAATTCTGTATGAGTGTGTGTGCGTGTGTGTGTGTGTGTGTGTGTGTGTGTGCGCGCGCACGTGTGTGTGTGTGTGTGTTTGTCTCTGTGTGTGTGTGTTTGTCTGTGTATGCGTGTGTGTGTGTTGCTTATAGTCAGAGTGGCTTTTCCATGTAGATCAATTTTTGGGTCAGTGTTGATTATGTGCCCGCGGTAAAGTCTCTGCCTATTCTGTGTGAAGGACATATATCTGACTGTCTGTCTCACATGCAAATGTTATGTCACAAGCCTGTAGCCAGTATGACCTCACCAAAACCTCACAGAATGATTATGGTTTCACTGTCATAATATGTATGGAAAATGAAATAGAAATGAAATAGTTAACAATAATATTTAAGGAGAATGCTTTAAAAGCACATGCGATGTTTGGATGAGTGTTTTTAATTAATTGTAAATATAGTTCGTTGAGATGCTCATCCTTGTTGGTTGTCTGTAAAACAAAAGGGAAGATCCTTTCTTGTTCCCAGACCATGTCCAGTTTAATTACTAATTAACATCACTGTCTGGCCACAGTAATACTTTTCATGGACATCAAATACAGGTGGACGTCATTTCCATGCGTGACGTTTATAGCTGACTAACTCTTTGCTAATGTGACATTGATTTTTTTGAACCTTCAGTTTTAATTGTGTGAAAGCACTTCATGTTCTAGCCTGAATGGCCTCAGAGTTAAGGACAATCGGGTCGAATAATTTTTGTGATGCCACATAAAATCCAATTACTGTGGATCAGCAGTTCATGTGTTTAAATGTTTCTGTGATAATAACAATAATTTTCATTAAACTCAAATATGGCTCCTATAAGATGGACCTACCAGATGTTTATTTTGGTGCTGTCTGTCACAGAAGATAACATAAAAGTGAGAGAAGAGATGGCATTGTTGCCTCCAGTAATTATTTCTCCATTGAGTTTTCCTGTCCAGCTCAAACTGTCGCCATCAATGTGATGAGGCCACAAGTCCATGTGCAGTTCCACCTGGGGCTGTTTAAAGCACTCACATGGTAATGGCTCAGTCGGCTTCCTGGAAGTAATTAAATTCTGGCCTGGATTGTGTTTTAATGTATCACGGTCATTTTCTTTCACCGGCTACAGTATGAAATGCCATCTTTGACAGACCAAGTGGACATGTCAGAACATGTCAGAACAGAACAGAACTCGGTCTTAGTGGACTAGAACATTTCAGAACAGAACAGAACAGAACAGAACAGAACAGAACAGAACACAGTAATAGACTGGCACTGCAGAACAAATTAATCTAAACATGTTAGGCTTGGCTCACATGACAAACTTTACATTCATCTAAACATGTCAGCCTTGGCTCACATGATGAACTTTACATTTATCTAAATATGTCAGCTTTCGCTCAGATGACAAACTTTACATTTATACAAATGTGTCAGCCTTTACTCAAATGTCAAACTTTACATTCATACAAATGTGTCAGCTTTGGCATATGATGAACTTTCCTGCCTTCAGTTAGCCAAGGATTACAAGTTCACATGAGTGGAGAACAGCCAAGGGAAAAGCTGAAGACTTATTCTTTTGGCAGGGACATTGTAAGCTGAGTTATCTGATAATGTCAACAAAAGTAATATCAATTATTATCTCTCTCTGTCTCTGTCTCAGAATGGACCATGACTGGCATGGCAGCAGGAGAAGTGGGCACAGACGCTGTGAGGATGATGAAGGTGTGGTCAAGCTCATGGTTTACTTCACAGGCTGAAAGGCAGGGTTTGGCACTGATATTGATTAGCCTGACTGTATCAGCAGTGTTGGTATTGGCATAGTAGAACAGTGGAAGTGTGAAAAAAGGCTCAAGGTTAAAGAGATGAGAAGGAAAATATATGTAAATATACATAAAATATCTCATCATTTTTTATTGATTTCTTCTGACAAGAGAACTGGGACTGTAGCAAAGAAGATGATCATTAGCTGTCTTTGACACTGGGAATTTTTCATTGTAAAAACTGGCCTTCTGCATATTTATTTTCAGTAATTAATGAATAAAATGAATCATTTTCCTCCAAAAGTGTAGATGTTCTAAAGCAAAGCAGTGGCTCTCAACTTCAGTCCTGGGGGCCACTGACCTGCACGTCGTTTTAACTCTCCTGAGCTCAGGACTCAGAACTGACGCACCTGATTCCATCGATCAGTTAATCATCAACCCTCTGATTAGTTAAATTAACGGTGATAATGAAGAGTTAGAACAAAGATGTGCAGGACAGTGGCCCCCCAGGACTGGAGTTCAGAGCCACTGTTCAAAAGAATACATTATGAAGTATGAATTTCTGACACTAGATGGTGCTAGTTCTTAATTAAAAGTCTGCTCTAAATAGAGGATGCATTGAAATTCAGATGTGATTTGGGGCTGACTGAGGACAGTGTTGTGAAGTCTATATTTTAAGAGAAGATGCCCAGAGATGATTTCTCTTGGGCTGAGGAAGCTGAGAATATTGCTGTCCTCTGCATCTTACCACAGTGACATTGTCAAAGAAGGTCATCTCAAACACTCTCTTCCCAAGAGTCTAAATGCAGTATAGCATATTAAAATATAGCTATTGGGTTATACTTTGTTTGTAATGTATAATTACACATTGGTCTTCAGGAGACACACAGTTTCTTTCTGTGCTTCTAGTTGCCCAGCATTTCTCTCAGCATCATTCTCCTGCTATGACCACTTTACTGACCCTTAAACCACCACCTCTGCATGTGCACTGCACACAGTGAACTGGACTGCACTGCACACAGTGAACTGGACTGCACCGCAGACAGTGAACTGGACTGCACTGCACACAGTGAACTGGACTGCACTGCAGACAGTGAACTGGACTGCACCGCAGACAGTGAACTGGACTGCACCGCACACAGTGAACTGGACTGCCCCGCAGACAGTGAACTGGACTGCACTGCACACAGTGAACTGGACTGCCCCGCAGACAGTGAACTGGACTGCACTGCACACAGTGAACTGGACTGCACCGCAGACAGTGAACTGGACTGCACCGCACACAATGAACTGGACTGCACCGCACACAGTGAACTGGACTGCACCGCAGACAGTGAACTGGACTGCACCGCACACAATGAACTGGACTGCACCGCACACAGTGAACTGGACTGCCCCGCAGACAGTGAACTGGACTGCACCGCACACAATGAACTGGACTGCCCCGCAGACAGTGAACTGGACTGCACTGCACACAGTGAACTGGACTGCACCGCACACAGTGAACTGGACTGCACCGCACACAGTGAACTGGACTGCACTGCACACAGTGAACTGGACTGCACCGCACACAGTGAACTGGACTGCACTGCACACAGTGAACTGGACTGCGCCGCACACAGTGAACTGGACTGCACTGCACACAGTGAACTGGACTGCACTGCACACAGTGAACTGGACTGCATTGCAGATAGTGTTTGCAAGATTGATTTGATTTATTTTTGTTTTATCATGTGGAATGCCACTGACTACCTGTGGGAATACAACTACTTGCAGGTATTGCAGGATATTACCTTTATTTGCAGGTGAATATCAAAGCAGTGTAGCTAACACTAACTTGCTGCAAGTCAGTCTACCAGGGAAAAATTTATGAATGGAGAATTTTAAAAGATAAGCCGGATTTGTCTACAATACTTTGAGGTAAACAGAAGTTAGTGGTTGCCCTCTAATGCACTGTTCATTCAGTAGTGGTTTCTCCCTCTCATTCTACCATTGCACTCTGTTAAAATATTGATCTGTAAATTCAACACTTTAGCTGTTTTCAACCTTTAACAGTGATGTTAAGTTGTAGGGTAGGAACATGCAAACAGTTGTGTTCTTTAAATTGTAGTACACCTATGTTTTTTTCCTCTTGTACTTTTGAAGACTTGAGTGGATTGAAAGCCTGATACTTTAAGATTTTGACTAGTTTTTTTTTTAATGGGTGATTTGCACTTTAAATAGAGTCATTCTTTTATGATTGTGTCTCTAACAGGGATACGACTCATAAACACGGGCAAACCTGTGTGACAACACATTGATATGCTTTATTTTGTATTTTTGGTCAGAGCATCAGTCCATGTACATTGGGGTGCCAGTGGCCAGAGGTTACAGGAGAAAGCACAAGCGGCACAGGCACACCTCGCGCCGTGATCACGAGGAGGAGGGGAAAGAGCGACACTACGACTGGCACGAGCGCCAACACAGAGAAGAACAATATGAACAAGAGGAGAGAGGCCATGAGCAGCATGACCTCACAGACATCAACTCAACCAGTGAGTGTCAAACCCACTCTTATTTTCACTCCAAATCATACAGAATATGTACCAACTGTACTCTGGCATTGAGAGTTTTTATGTGGAATGGCACTGAATGCTGTTGCGCAATAAACACTAATAACAGAGAGACAGAGCTCTGTTCCTGTAGGGTTCTCAGCTCTCACAGGGCCCCAGTGTATTCAGGCCTGTAAGCTGATTAGGTATGAGGAACTTCAAAACTCAGTGTCAACCACCCACAGTCCATAACAATAAGAGCGCATTCAATGCTCAGCGGACCACTGAATAAACAAAATTGCTTGCTCTTATGAGGTCAAAAATCATAAATTCTCTTTTCAAACTTGTTTTCGCTGACTAGTTTCTGTTCTGTCCTCATGGTTGATGAATACACTCTCTGACAAACATGACTGAACTGATGATTCTGTGAGATCGGTTGTTATGACCACTAATAGCAGTTACTACAGTTACTAAGACCACTAATAACAATCAGCAGCAGCTGCTTCTGAAATGAAAGTTCTTACAGTATTGGTACCAAAATGACCGTGGCGTTAAGGACACTGTAGGAGTGAGATTCACATTAAAAATGGTTTTTAAAGTTAATACACGACATGCAGCTTATTTAGTATTTTTGAGCCACGATTGAAAAGCAAACCATGAATAAGTGTTGAGTGGAGAGGAGGGGGCTGTGGAGGAGGAGGTGGAGGAGGAGGTGGAGACTTGTGCTTCATAGGGTTGTCGTGCGTGAAGCACTTTGCCCTGCTGAGGATTTCTGCCCAGAGAAAACAGTGCTCCAGCACCTTCTCATTGTGCCATAGGACAGGCATCACATGGGAAAAGAACTTACACGATGTGACAATAACATGAAAATCACGTTAAAAAAACAAAATATGAGAGCAAAATAAGGAATAAAATATCAGGCAAAGGACTGAAAACAGAGGAAAGAAAAGAGTGGACAATAGCAGAGAGTGGAAGTTTCGGTAAAGGAGGGTAAGCAGGAAGAGATCCCAGCTGGTTGGACCTTCACCAGAACCTTCAGTAACATTCCAGGATCTGTGTCACTGGGTCCACTTGTCTTTGGTGGGTAGCTGAAGCGTGCAGACGTGGATAAGGGAACGTGACGGTTTTCCATAAGCATGCAGGACTCTCTCCATTCCCTGTCCTCCAGCCGTACCTCCCGCTGCACGCTGCCGGGCTCCTGCACAGGTAAACCCAGGAAT